>NC_056747.1:702869328-702954328 GCF_019279795.1 Protopterus annectens
GAGTGGACTCCAGAATCCATGGAGGATACCTGAGATGAGGCGATAGAAAGGGGAAACACACTTGATTTGGCCAAAAGGGGGCAATGAGGATAACAGAGCTTTTCAGCCAGCTTGCTTTCTGATCAAATCTCAGGATCAAAGGTAGAGGAGGATAAGCATAGAGAAGACTCAGGAGCCAGTTGTGGACTACAGCATCCCTCAATCACTCCCCCCTGAGGGGGGAATCAAAGCAAAGTACTTATTTTACTTGTTTTTGAGGGGAGAAGGAAACAGATCACAGCAAGGCTGGCCCCAACTAAAAATCATGTTCACTACTGATTGATTGAGGGACCACTTGTGAGGGATCAGAATGGACCTGCTGAGTCTATCTGCCAATACGTTGGTTTTCCCTGGTATATACATTGCAACCAGAAAGCGGTCTGAAGAGATCACTCATTCCCAGACCCTCACAACCTCACTGCACAACAGATAAGAATGAGTTCCTCCTTGTTTGTTGATGTACCAGACTACTGACATATTGTTTGTATGTATGGCAATTGTCCCCAGAGAGAGAATGTCCTGAAAGGCTTGCAATGATAGGAGGACTGCTCTCATCTCTACGACATTGATATGCAACTTGGTCTCTGAAGGGGACCAGATGCCTTGGACCATCTTTCCCTTGTAATGCCCCCCCCAACCCAACTGGGAAGTGTCCATGGTCACTGTGGCTGTTGGAGGGGGAAGAGAGAATGGCTTGCCCAAGCACAGGTCCTGTGACTGAATCCATCATTGGACATGATGTTTGCAGAGTAGAATGAGCTTTATAGGCAGAGATAAAGGCTAATAAAATATTGACCATTGTACTGCCAAGGTCCACTGGAGTATTTGCATGAAGAACCTGGCCAGAGGAAGTAGAATTATTCCTGCTGACATTGATCCAAGTACCTGTAACACCAACTTCATAGGAAGAAAAGGGTGGAATAATAAGTCTCGTACTTGATTTCTTAAAGATGTAATCCGGTGTGTAGGAAGACAGGACACTGTGTGTAGGGTATCCAGTTGGGCTCCTACAAACTGTAGAGTCTGCACTGGAGCTAGTTTGTATTTTGCAAGATTTATAGTGATTCCCAAGGAGTTCAAGATATGCACTATATAATCTCTGGCCTGAATTAGTTGATGCCTGGTTGGGCTGTAAGAAGCCAATCGTCTAGGTATGGAAACAGTTGAAATCCCCTGAGCCTCAAGTGAGCTGCAAGAACTGCCATGCATTTGGTGAACACTCAGGGGGGGGGCTATGGTGAGCCCCAAAGGGCAGTGCTCTGAACTGGTAATGATTGGATCTCAGCCGGAAGTACAGAAATCTCCTGGAGTGCCTGTCTATTTTTATGTGATAGTATGCATCCTGGAGACCTATGGAGCACATCCAATTGTCCTTACACAAAAGAGCCGGAATGGACTGGATTGTAACCATTTGGAACATGGACTTCTTTACATATAGATTTCACTTGCTTAGATCCAAGCTTAGTCTTAGGTCCCCTGTTTTATTTGGCACCAAAAAGAAGTGGGAGTAAGTTCTGAATCCTGCTGTTCTGTTGGGACCTTTTGGATGACTCTTTTTTGAAGCAGCTCTTGAACCTCTTGAGCTGCTAATTCCATCTGACTGTGTGGAACATTGGGAACTTTTCTGTGTAGACCTGGAAGAGGAAGGGAAAAGGGACTATAATAGCCTCCGGATATAATGCATAGCACCCAGTTGTTTCTTGTAATATTTGTCCAAGCTTCTGGGTGTAAAGAAAAATATCCCCCAATTGCCACCACAGATGAACAGTCGGGTAGGACTTCAGGAGCACTGATAGGGCTTGTCAGGAAATGAATCCCGAAAGCCCTGGTTCTGTAGACCACCTCTGCCTCTAGGGCAATAGCCGCCATTGAAACCTCCTCCTCTGCCTCTGGAAGAGGAATCTCCCCCTGAGTCCTGGAACGATTCCTGAGATTTACAGAACCACGTTTTCTTAACAACTCATTGATTCCTGGAGAAGTTACACAGAAAACTTGATTCCAATAGCAGACAAGGTCTTTCTTTCCTCTCACCATGGGTAAGCATTTCTTTTACTGATGGACCAAATAAGGATGACTGAACCAAATACACGCAAGGAGACAGGGTGTACGGATGAAACCATAATGTAGAATCCAAAACAAGATATCCAGCACCAGGAGAAGTTGCAATTAAATCTTAAAATATATTTATTAGGGCAAACCCACAAAATCCATAAGCAGCAAACCAGTTTTGTCTGAGTAATAGCCTTCTTCAGTGCATTAATGTGAATAGACAATTCCACATGCTTATATAAGAAAAAAGTCAGAATAATTGATTACAATCACCCATTAATTGTTTACGTAATTAAGCAAATTAGCTTAACTCATTCAGGCCAGGACTGAACAGTGCACCTAACCTGATGATCCATCCTGACTCTTTTTGATTTAAAATAGAATGCCATCCTGATTTACATGTCTTGTTACATTCAATTTTGTCAATAATAGTAAATGTGAACTTAGCAGTTTTGTGTTTCAAAGTATGTTTATATAGTGCATTGGATAACCTATGGTTCTTAATATCACTTAGATGTTCACTAATTCTAAATCTGAAAGGTCTTGATGTTTGCCCTATGTAAAACGCAGAGCAAAAACAGGTAGCTAAATAGATTACCCAATCACTACTACAATTCCCAAAACATTTGATTTCATAAACTCTAGATGTGTTTTGACTAGCGAACTCTTTTGTTTTAACTATATGTTTACAAGCATGGCAATGACCACAGGCTATACAGCCTGACAGTCTATCTCCAAACAAAGTGGTTTGTTGTTTGGTCAGCTCAGTATGATGTTTATTGTGTGTAAAATGTGAGTTAATGGTTTTACCTCTCCGATATGAAAATAAACAACGAGGTCTAAGACAATTACTTAGTTTTTCATGGGCCGTTATAATATCCCAATGATTATTAATAATGTCTCTAAGCCAATTTGTGTTGCATCCAAAGGTAGTTACTAACCTGATGGGTTGTGAGGTTTGTTTTTTGGAAATGGTTTGGTCTCTATATTCCAATAACTGACTTCTGTCCTGTTGGCCAACAAAACTTCATGCCTGATTCAAAGATTCTGCCTGATAGCCTCTGTTGAGAAATCTTTGGGTAAGATCATATTGGCAGGGCCCGTGAGATTGCTCGGAGGAACAAATCCACTTAATGTGTAGATACTGAGATTTGGGAATGTTTTGGATGATGTGGTGTGGGTGATGGCTAGAGGCATGCAGTAAGGTGTTATACTGTGGAAACTTTCTGTATACCTGTGTTTCAAGTGTGTGATCCATCTGTCTAGTAATGGCAACATCCAAAAAGGTGATATTATGATGTTCAATATTAAGTGTAAATTGGATCCCCCATTTGTTTTCTTTGAGATATTCTATGAACTCCTTGGCATAGAGCACATCACTCCGCCACATCACCCAACAGTCATCCAGATAGCGTCACCAAATATCTATCTCATCCAAGAATATATTATGATTGTCATCATATATCAGTTGTTTCTCCAAATAACTCATGAAAAGGTCAGCATAGATGGGGGCAAAGAATGCTCCCATTACCATACCCTGGACCTGCCAGTAACATCCCCCATTAAAATAGAAAACATTTTTGGACAACGCATGTTCCGTCAAACAAACTAATAATGTATTAAAACCAGGAATGTATAATCCTGATCTATCCAGCCAATATTGGATAGCCTCTAGTCCTGCCCAATGTGGAATGCTGGTGTATAGTGAGGTGACGTCTAGCATGCATAGATACCAATTTGGTTCTAGTTGTGTGTCCTGGATGATATTAAGAAATTGTGTGGTGTCTTTAATTCTAGACCTAACCAGAGGTAGCAAGGGCTGTAAATATTCAGTTAGAAAAGCAGATAAAGGTTCTGTTAAGGAACTCCTGCCAGATAATATTGATCGTCCCGGTGGATTAGTTATAATGTTTGTGTATCTTAGGCAATAAATAAAGATATTGTGGTTGGGGATCAGAAATCTTAAGCTGTTTACAAGTTTTGTGACTAATGATGCCTTCCTCCACGCCTAGGTCTAGAAAAGAGTCAATTTCTTTCTTAAAGTTGGGAGTTGGATCTATAACCATCTGTATATAAGAATGGACATCTGACAACTGTTTCTCCACCTCAGCCTTATACATATTCAGGTCCATGACAACTACTGCCCCTCCCTTGTCCGCTGGCAGGATGACTTTATCATGTTTCTTACTATGATTTTATAGGGCTAACTGTTCAGGTCTGGATAAATTATGGTTCATACAGTGTGTTTCATGATGAAAATGGCGATCTTTGAGTACACACTCCTTGAAAACTTCGACATGTTTGTCCATGGGAGGCATGAGGGTAGATTTCCCAAATCGAAAATCTGTAGGTCTTTGAGTATCCTGTGTATCAGAAAAAATATTTTAAGGTTAAGTAATCTGCAGAAATCAGTAACATCATTGACCAAGGTATGTTCAGGCACCAAAGAAGAAGGTACAAAGCTGAGACCCTTATTAAGCAATTTTATTTCAGCTTCCGGCAAATTGTAAGAGGAGACGTGCACATTATCAATGTTCAATGAGCTGTTATCTTCTCTAATAACTGTTGAATGTTGTGTATGCTTTCTGTGTTTCATACCCCCCCTGTGTTTCTTATGCCTAAAGGGTCTCTGTTTGATTTCCTCTTGGCCACTGGAGATTCTTGGGTGGATAAAGAATCTAAATAAGTAATAGATGATGAGTCATCCCCTGATGTCCCACTATAGCCTTGTTCTTTATTTCTTAATCTAGATTGTGATCTTTTCTCCCTATTGATTACCTTGGGACCAGAACCATAAAAGTGCACTTTTTTGGGGTCACAAAAGGCTTTCCCTTATCATAATCCATGATATCTCTCTGAAATGTTTGTGTTTTTTTTCTTAATCAGTTGTTCCTCTAATAGTGATAAATCTTTAGCCAAATTATTCAAATGTTTACTAAAAAAAAGGCTCTGCCTCATAGACCTTAACTTCCTCACAATTGGCAGTAACATCTGATATGCATTAATTGACTGTTCTTTCATAATATTCAGTTAGGGCATCAATAAAAAGCATGGATGCTTTATGTTGTGCTTGGGTCCAGTCCTGGGATAGTTGGTCATCTATGCGATTCACCAAAGGTTGGATCCAGACTCTAAGGCCTCTTGGTGTGATATCCTTTACTTTATAAGCTTTGAATAATTTAAGATGCCATATATTGGACCTGAGTGTCCTCATTTTTTTTGTAATTTTCTGAAATAGGATACCACAAAGGCTGTCTGGATCCTCCCTTCCTGGATTGGAGTTTGTTGAATTGTGTTGTGCTAAACCAAAGATTTCTAAATTATCATGGTCTGCTGACAGTCCTTCCAATAACTTGGTTAGATCCATATCTAAGCATATTCCTAATCAATAAATGAATAACCAGATGTCCTAAAACAGAGCTTTTAAATCAATGTAATATAACTGATAGTATATAGAAATCAACTGGTATAAATATGTCAAACCACTCTGAAAATTGTTTCAATGGCCAAACCAAAAAAGAGAAAAAAACAATATATTGTTAAAAATATAAGTAAGTAAGTAAAATACAGGTATAAGGTTCTATATACTATTGGTTATATTACATTGATTTAAAGCTCTGTTTTAGGGCATCTGGTTATTCATTTATTGATTAGGAATACGCTTAGATATGGATCTAACCAAGTTATTGGAAGGACTGTCAGCAGACCGTGATAATTTAGAAATCTTTGGTTTAGCACAACCCAATTCAACAAACTCCAATCTAGAAAGGGAGAATCAGGACAGCCTTTGTGGTATCCTATTTCAGAAAATGGCAAAAAATATGAGGACACTCAGGTCCAATATATGGCATCTTAAATTATTCAAAGCTTATAAACTAAAGGATATCACACCAAGAGGCCTTAGAGTCCAGATCCAACCTTTGGTGAATTACATAGATGACCAACTATCCCAGGACTGGACCCAAGCACAACATAAAGCATCCATTCTTTTTGTTGATGCCCTAACTGAATATTATGAAAGAACAATCAATCAATGCATATCAGAGGTTACTTCCAGTTGTGAGGAAGTTAAGGTCTATGAGGCAGAGCCTTTTTAGTAAACTTTTGAATAATTTGGCTAAAGATTTATCACTATTAGATGAACAACTGATTAAGAAAAAAACACAAAAATTTCAGAGAGATACCATGGATTATGATAAGGGAAAACCTTTTGTGACCCAAAAAAATGTACGCTTTTATGGTTCAAGTCCCAAGGTAATCAATAGGAAGAAAAGACCATGATCTATACTAAGAAATAAAGAACAAGGCTATAGTGGGACATCAGGGGATGACTCATCATCTATTACTGATTTAGATTCTTTATCCACCCAAGAATCTCCAACGGCCAATAGGAAACCATATAGAGACCCTTTAGGCATAAGAAACATGGGGGAGGGTAGGAAACACAGAAAGCATACACAACATTCAACAGCTATTAGAGAAAATAACAACTCATTGAACATTGATAATGTGCACAACATCTCCTCTTACAATTTGTTGGAAGCTGAAATAAAATTGCTTAATAAGGGTCTCAGCTTTGTACCTTCTTCTTTGATGCCTGAACATACCTTGGTCAATGAAGTTATCGATTTCTGCAGATTACTTAACCTTAAAATATTTTTTTTCTGATACACAGGATACTCAAAGACCCACTGATTTTCGATTTGGGAAATCTAGCTTCATGCCTCCCATGGAAAAATATGTCGAAGTGTTCAAGGAGTGTGTACTCAAAGATCTTCATTTTCATCATGAAACATACCGTATGAACCATAATTTAGACAGACCTGAACAGTTAGCCCTACAAAATCTTAGTAAGAAACATTATATAGTCATCCTGCCAGCGGACAAGGGAGGGGCGGTAGTTGTCATGGATTGGAATATATATATATAAGGCTGAGGTGGAGAAACAGTTGCCAGATGTCCGTTCTTATATACAGATGGTTATAGATCCAACTCCCAACTTTAAGAAATAAATTGATTCTTTTCTAAACCTAGGCATGGAGGAAGGCATCATTAGTCAAAAAACTTGTAAACAGCTTAAGGTTTCTGATCCCCAACCACAATATCTTTATTTATTGCCTAAGATACACACACATTCTACTGATCCTCCGGGACGACCAATAGTATCTGGCAGGGGTTCCTTAACAGAACCTTTATCTGCTTTTCTAACTGAATATTTACAGCCCTTGCTACCTCTGGTTAGGTCTAGAATTAAAGGCACCACACAATTTCTTAATATCATCCAGGACACACAACTAGAACCAAATTAGCATCTATGCACACTAGACGTCACCTCGCTATACACCTGCATTCCACATTGGGCTGGACTAGAAGATATCCAATATTGGCTGGATAGATCAGGATTATACACTCCTGGTTTTATTACATTATTAGTTTGTTTGACGGAACATGTGTTGTCCAAAAATGTTTTCTATTTTAATGGGGGTTGTTAATGGCAGGTCCAAGGTACGGCGATGGGAGCATCCTTTGCCCCCATCTGTGCTGACCTTTTCTTGGGTTATTTGGAGGAACAACTGATATATGATGACAATTATAATATATTCTTGGATGAGATAGATATTTGGAGAAGCTATCTGACGACTGTTGGGTGGTGTGGCAGAGTGATGTGCTATATGCCAAGGAGTTCGTAGAATATCTCAATGAAAACAAATGGGGGATCCAATTTACACTTAATATTGAACATCATAATATCACTTTTTTGGATGTCTCCATTACTAGACAGATGGATCACACACTTGAAACACAGGTGTACAGAAAGTTTCCACAGTATAACACCTTACTACATGCCTCTAGCCATCACCCGCGCCACATCATCCGAAACATTCCCAAATCTCAATATCTACGCATTAAGTGGATTTGTTCCTCCGAACAATCTCATGGGCCCTGCCAATATGATCTTACCCAAAGATTTCTCAACAGAGGCTATCAGGCAGAATCTTTGAATCAGGCATGAAGTTTTGTTGACCAACAGGACAAAAGTCAGTTATTGCAATATAGGGACCAAACCATTTCCAAAAAAAAACCTCACAACCCATCAGGTTAGTAACTACCTTTGGATGCAAAACAAATTGGTTTAGAGACATTATTAATAATCATTGGGATATTATAATGGCCCTTGAAAAACTAAGTAATTGTCTTAGACCTCATTGTTTATTTTCATATTGGAGAGGTAGAACCATTAACTCACATTTTACACACTATAAACATCATACTGAGCCGACCAAACAACAAACCACTTTGTTTGGAGATAGACTGTCAGGCTGTATAGCCTGTGGTCATTGCCATGCTTGTAAACATATAGTTAAAACAAAAGAGTTCACTAGTCAAAACACATCTAGAGTTTATTAAATCAAATGTTTTGGGAATTGTAGTAGTGACTGGGTAATCTATTTAGCTACCTATTTTTGCTCTGCATTTTACGTGGGGCAAACATCAAGACCTTTCAGATTTAAAATTAGTGACCATCTAAGTGATATTAAGAACCATAGGTTATCCAATGCACTATATAAACATACTTTGAAACACAAAACTGCTAAGTTCACATTTACTATTATTGACAAAATTGAATGTAACAAGACATGTAAATCAGGATGGCATTCTATTTGAAATCAGAAAGAGTCAGGATGGATCATCAGGTTAGGTGCACTATTCAGTCCTGGCCTGAATGAGTTAAGCTAATTTGCTTAATTACTTAAACAATTAATGGATGATTGTAATCAATTCTTCTGACTTTTTTCTTATATAAGCATGTGGAATTGTCTATTCACATTAATGCACTGAAGAAGGCTATTAGTCAGACGAAACCGGTTTGCTGCTTACGGATTTTTTGGGTTTGCCCTAATAAATATATTTTAAGATTTAACTGCAACTTTTCCTGGTGCTGGATATCTTGTTTTGGATTTGAAATCAGGATGAGCCATCAAAAGGGGAGTTAACGAAAGATGTCTTAAAGGATTCTGGGAAATCACAGAGCCTCATCCCGGCATGAAGCCATATGGCTATGCCCAAGCCAGCTGGTCGAGAGATACCTTCTGCTCCATTGGAAATAAGTCTCATCAATGAATTATCTACAGAAGATAGAATGTCCAGTTGTGGAGAAAATTTCTTAAGATCCACTGCCGACATGGACTCAGTGAGAGAATTTGAAAGTTCTTTGATCAACTCTCTCTTCAAGAGGGTGAAATGGGCCAAGAAGTTCAATGACCTCAGTGCAAAAGTAGCTGAGACATACACATACTTCCTGAATCTGTCCGTTGCTCTGGACTCCCTGTTCTGTGGTTGGATGGTGGAGCTCTGTTGCGCTAGCTCCTTTTTCATAACTGCTGTCACAACCATGGATGGTGGAGATCAGTTGCCCTAGCTCTTTTTTCATAGCTGTTGCCACAACCATGTCATCCACTACAACTCCTTTGCTCCAGAACTGTCAGTCTGCAGATGGGGACAGAAACATATCCTGGTATTTGAGTACAGTGAAACAGTGTCTGGCTCTTTCCAGGCCTGGCGGGAGACAAGGTCGATAAGCTCATCCGTGGGGGGTGGGGGTCACCCAAGATGCAGATGGGCCAACTGTGATAGCCTCAAGAAACAGTCTCTTCAGGAGAAGGATTTTGGGAGGACCAGCCACCCCTTTGCCTAAGGATTTCCAAGATGTCCCTGAAGGAAACATCATTAGGTGGTGATGAGGGGGAGATCCTTCACCTTCATCAAAGTCTGTGCCCTCTGTGACAGACCACATGGGGGAGTCTATGCGCCTCCTTTTGCATGTCCTCTTCCAAAGAAACTTCTCAGTGGGGTGGTCCAGGGAGGTATCAGAAGAGGAGGGGAGTCCCTGTGTGGTGGGTAAATGGAGGCCTTCTGAGACTGGCTGACCCAAGGAGCAGAAAAGATGGGCTCAGAGCTCAAAGCAGATGAAGGTGAGGGGTAGGAGCCAAGATACGAGAGGACAGCTCTCTAGCTGTAGAGAAAACCCTTTCTATAATCCAGAAGGATGACAGACCTGGAGAAACCTCTCCCCATCTCAGAGATGAAGCAGTCGAGGAAAGGAAGTCAAGGCCAGTCCCAGATCTGCACCACCTGGACAGAATCATGCCTGAGCTGTCTAGGGCCGAGGTGCCCAGGGGAAGGGACAGATCCATTTAAACCAGAGCTGAACCCTGCCCCTTGGACCCGGCACAGATGTCTCGGATCTGAGACCAGTTCTGATCCAAGAACAACTAAAGAGAACTGGTCAGGGTGACTGTCGGATCTGAAGGAAGGGACTTCTTCAGATCTGGCAATGTACCTCTCAGGGATCTAGGATCCTTGGGCTCTGAAGCTGAGTGTCGCATCACAGAAGAAGATGATCATTGTCTAAGAGGAGAGCTGATGAATCTGGTAAGGGACAGAGCTTGAATGACCCCCATCTGAATTTGAGCTCTAAGAAATCTCGACATCATTCTCTTCATATCTAAATCTGTGTGTCTCCTCAAAGATTTAGACAAGGTCAAGGAGGGCAGTCTTGAAGGCTTGGTGGGTGTCTGTAAAATCTTTGTTGGTAGAGTTGGAGACACTACCTGTAAAGTCGGATCCAGTGAGCGATCTCTAGCTGTTGGATCTAAGGCCTTAGGATCCAGAGCAGAGGCAGGTTGGATAGGAGAGCTAATGCTAGGAGCCGGAACCATCAGATCCGAGGAGAGAATAGGATACAAGGCTGGCCGAATAGCAGTAGGATCTGAAACTCTCCTCTGCTTCAAAGATGACTCCCAGGAGGAAGAAGGAGACCAGTGATGTCTTTTTCTTGGCTCCAAGACCACCTGTTTGGTAGGGATTTAAGCCCCAGCAAGCAGCAATCCTGTAAGTATTAACATATTCCTTCAGTCTGAGAGGGCTCTCAGACTGAAGGTGCTACAGATGGTACAAAGAGTCTCCAAATGGGCAGCTCCCAAACAGTATACGCACTTCTTATGGGCATCAGAGTTTGATATCTTATGCCTACAAGA
Source organism: Protopterus annectens (assembly GCF_019279795.1). Lineage (NCBI taxonomy): Eukaryota > Metazoa > Chordata > Ceratodontiformes > Protopteridae > Protopterus > Protopterus annectens. Next base: position 702,880,455 of record NC_056747.1, read on the forward strand.
AGTGCACTTTTGGAACCCAGTGGGCTTTTCTGGCTTATATGATATATTCCTAAGAGAAACAAAAATATCAACAACAATAAAAGTCTAGTTATAAATCCACACCAAAAAGCAGTATACACCTTAAAGATGACAAATTTTTAGAAGTGGTTATCAATAAATGCTAAACTTTGCAAGGAGAAAGTCTTGACAGAAAAAATAAGCACACACACACACACACACACACACACACACACACACACACACACACACACACACACACACACACACACACACACACACACACACACACACACGGGACAGGGAACTGCAATTAAGAACACACGTTCCTGTCGCCAACAAAAACTAAGCTTAAAGTACAACTTTAAATTTTTAAAACTCTTAAATTCAATCTACAATTATTAAATTACTAAATACTATTTATAATAACTATAAAACGAAAGCCTAATAAACAACTAGTTTGAACACACACACTGTAATGAAACTACAAAGTCCCTGAAAAGGGAAGAACAACAAAGTTAACTATATCAAAAAAGAATTAGAAAACAAATTCACCAAAAGGTGAAAAAGACACTTATGTTTATATTCTCTAACGAGAGGCTGGATCTTCCATCTGACTACAATGGTGGCAAACAAGATCTGAGGAAGAGAGGATGCCTTATGGGTAAAGGGAGGAGCATGACACACATATCAGAAGTCTTGAATAATGCGTCCGAGTCAGAGCCTAGGATGAGATTCTAGACCCAGTAGTGAGGAAGAAAGAAAAAGACAACATCAGATATATGAGTTTTACGCTGAGCGGTGCTATGGGAGTCAGTAGCTATTTTTTTTCTATAACTGATGCTGCGGCATTAATGTAATGAGAGTTGTGAGAGATGATCTTACATGTTGTAATGAGGTTGGTATCATTATGTAGAGGGATTGGTTGGGTAGTTTTACCAGGCCTTATAAGTTCATTGATAGAAGTCTAATAGGACTTGTGTTTAGAAAGGTGTCTGTGATTAGGTTAATAAATATTTTTGTTAGCTCGGGTGTGTTTCAGAGGTTATATAGTTGTCTGTAGGCTTTGTAGGGTGAATTAAGTTTTAATAGTGGACCAATTTCTTTTCATGCCCTATACCTTTGTTGTCTCAGGTTTTTTAGTATTAAAAAGGTAGCACGAGAGCTAGGTTGGACTTGACTTGCTTCCTTCTTAGGGGGCATAGCTATAAAGGATACTTGGAAACTGGCTATTACTTGTTTCGACTGCAAGTCCTAGTAGCAGGGTTTTTACTCAGGATTAATTGACCTATCTAAAAAAGGATTACTGGTTTAAATTTTTGAGGTTTCTCACTGAGTTATAGGAAACCTGCTTGGCAATTTTGCAGTACTGCTGGATGGCAAAGTGGTGTGGTGGATGTTTAGATTCTAGGAGGATACCTGCTTGAGTGATCTTTTTAAGAGTATTGTGTATTATCCACCCAAAAGGTATGCCATTAATAGTACTTTTGTTAAATATGGTGGGTGTATTGACAAGATGAATGAAGTTGAAGAGGATAATAGAGTGGGAGAATGAGCAGTGGTTCAAGGTAACCCAATTGTTGTTGAAGTTTCCTAGTATGACAGTCTCATAGGAAATATTTATTGTGGCCCAGGATGATATGTCTTTTCCTGTGGAAGAGTTGTTCTTAGGTGGGATATTAATAACAATTAAACAAAGAGACTTGTTTTGATTTATTTTTAACAGGCTACTTTCTACTTTGTGGAATGGAGGCACTTCATATGGGTAGCGGGTGCACAATAGTACCGTCTAGCACAAGAAAAATTATTTCTTGTTCAAACCACTGCTTTCAGATACCACTGAACCCACAACAATACACACACACATCTATGCACTGTTTGCTATGCCATGATCAAGTCAGTGTAATCTATGCTGTGCATTGTATGTTCTGTTTGCACTGTGCATCAGACATTAGCACGCAGCAACACAAGTTACAAAAAATCATCTGAGCCAGCCACCATCATCTGTACTATACAAGCCCTAAGAACATATACAAGTGTAAGGGTAAAACATACACACACAGAAGTTTGGACATGCACCAGACTGCACTGGAATGGGGCCATCCACTGAGTATCCCGTGCTCTGGTAATAATGGTGTATGAAAAAAATCTGTAAAGGGATCATTTCATGGGCTGTGCACCTGAACCTGTTAACTCGGGTTTTCCACTGCAGTTCCAAAAAGTGGATGCTATGGTTTTCTGTTGACAGACTTGGCTTGTAATGCTGTAGTACAACAAGCCTCTGTACCACATCATGGTAACCAGTCCCACTGAGGTCCACTCACACCAGTGCTGATAGTCAACACATCTCTAACTCATTGTTGCCAGTCAAAAAGGTCTGTCCATAAATGTGGACTGTCACAGATCTATCTGATAAAATGTAATGCCCTTATAAATAGGATGATAGCGATACAAGAGTCAGTGGGCTTCCTGCACTTGTTACAGCTAGTAACATCACAAGTCAAGAATCAAGTCAAAGAGTCTTAAACATGGAAAGAATGGTGTTGAGAAAAACACTCAGAATCAAAGCACTCAGGAATTTCTTTCTCTGAATGCACACACAACTGGTTTATATCACAGCATAATCCATCAGACTGTGCACAGTGAACTCTAGTATCAGCAGCAGAATGGTAGATTTGAGAATTCTTCACCACAAAAAAAAAAACACATAGCCATACTCAGACACACATACACACGTGAACTCTCACACACACACACACACACACACACACACACACACACACACACACACACACACACACACACACACACACACACACACACACACACACACACACACACACACACACACACACACACACACACACACACACACAAAAACAAAATGACTGCTCTCAAAGCATTGAAGTAGTTATACATTTGTGATGAATGCCCTGTGGCACATGAAATAGTCTCAGGGTTTTAGCGCAGGTAATATAAATGCCATTTAGTCTAGTCCCAGATAAATGCAGTGTATTGTTCAATGCCTGATACCACCTGGTGGTGTAAACCTTGGCTCTAGACGGTTGTCACTGCTGAAGTCACACCATGATCCCATGTGCCAAAATAAGAAAAAAGGGTTGTGGATGGATGGATGAATTACAATAAAAATATACTGACCTTATTTCTGAGGGCATAAGATAACCTGATTCCACTGCATGAACAGCTGCAAAGTCCCCACTCCTTCAGTTTCCAAAAAAAAAAAAAACACCAGGTTACCACAAGCTCCATGTCTTTCTTTTCTCTGCAGCAGATCACTGTCTATGTTTTCTGAGGACTAATCTTCTCACACACCTAGCATGGGACTTGGAGAAATTTGGAGAGCTTGCTGCAGATAGAAGTTGAGAACCTCATATCACCATCAGAGCACAACAGCAAAAATAAAACAAGTATACCAACTTACTATTATTTAGAGGAAAGCTGGCAGCCATAAACAATACAGTAAACAATGTTATGTTTGTGCATTAAAATTTACAGTGATTTGAGAACAGACTATTTAGAAAGGTTTTGGGGCCATCTTTGAAAGTGTGGTAGTTATTCTTGTGAAAGAAGATTAATTGCTTCCATTTCTGAATGTCTGAGCACTATTGGCTCTCTTAGTTATTTTCTGATTGGTTCTTGTGTGCTTATTTTATTATTTATCACCCAACTGTGCAATATGCTGCACTCCAGGTACCACTATGGGTGTTGTAGCTGAACAGCAGCCAGTGAAGACTTTATTACTATTTTACCTCAAACCAACTACTATCCCTCCACAGTCTCCTAATAGACTGTCCATTATACCCATGCTACTCCAGGACAGCATTAACTTGCATATATTTTTGCAGGTTGCTTCTCTACTTTGCCTTCTGTTGCACTGCAAACAGCAGCACTGTTAGTATTTTCTAACATTTATTATCTCAAAGTTCCTTCAGCTCTCCTTGAGTTGTTGTCATTGATATTCTGCTGATACCACTGATACTATTATGGGTCCATAGGTAAGTACTGGCTAGCTGCCATTGAGGACCATTTTAATCCTGTCATTGTATTCTTACATTATTCCTCCTTAGCTCATTCTTGTGCACCCAACCAGCTGGCTCTTTGATAATCAGATGGTATGGAAGGTCAGCACATTTGTTTCCTTTCTGCTGTCAGCCTCCCTGGTATCCTTATGCAGAGTAGGAGCTGCTGATAATTTATTTATTTTATTTTTGCTTACTGGAATAGGGCATTGATCACACCTGCCCAATTTCTGGCTCAGCCCAGATGGTTACTAAAATACCATAAAAGTTTTATTTTTTACAAAGAGGAAATACAAGAGTAATTGATTATCTGATGTAAAGTGATGTTATATACACAGAAGAAGAAGAGAGAAAAAAGGCAGGAGGAACTAGTGTGAGAAGGGGGTGAGAGGGGAGAGAGACATACCAGGCTTCATTCAGACGTTTTAGCATATGTTTTAACTCCTTGATAAGCCATCTGCAGTCTAAGTGTTTTAATAATCTGGTAATGATTGTAATGAATTAGCTCTGCATTTGGAAGAGAGTATGTGTGAGAATCTTTGCAGCATGATTTCTATCTTGTGTCGCAAGTATGGGAGACCAGTATAGGGTAGAGAGGTAGGATATGAGTTGGCTGATTTTGGGAGATGATTTTGAGCTGTAGGAAATGGATCTGGAAAGTTGTTTTTTGTGATGTTGTTAACTGTGAAATAACAGTTGTTACTGAAGGGACGATGGATGTTAATCAATGAGATATTACCTGAGTGAGTTGTTATACAGAGGTTGAGGAGTGCGTGATTCTGTAAGTGTAGGTTTGGATGAGTGAGTTCATGAATGGGTTGCATTAGGTAGAGGTCAGTCAGATATTCACTGAGGTCATTATTGTGTGCACCATACATGTTGAAATTGTAGACCCGAAGAACAAGACTGTTTTTGTGTTTAGGACAGTTAACAAGGATTGTTTGAATGAAGGGATTGTATTTTTCTTAAAAAGGAAGATGGTGGTGGATAAGTGAATAAGATAACCTGTAGTTTGTTATTTTTAGGGGATTTTATTTTTTATCATTAACCAGTTTGGATCTTTCCCATGGGTAGTATTAGCTTGTGCTAAAATTATGACTTTAAGATCAGTTTTGTAAAGAATTAGGATGCCACACCCAGTTCTTTGCCCTGGTCTGTCTTGAAATGTACAGTTGTGTCCTGGGAAAAAGTGCTGTAGTTTTGGGTGGTCATTTTTTAACCAAGACTCTGTAACTGCCAGAAGACAGGTGAGTGTTGATTCAGAAAGAAGTCCATTAGATGTAATTTGCTCCAGATGTTTTGTCAATTTGTAGGCACAAGAGATAGAGGTTATTTTTTTTTGGGGGGTATGCAAAGAGATTGTGGTTGAAGGTCCTGGGTTGAGCTCTATGCTAGATCTCATGAGGAGAAAGAAAATGATGGGTGTAAACTTGGATAGGAACTTGCGCAGTTTTAAGAAAGTCCTGAGTTGAGTTCTGTATTAGACCTCATGGGGAGAAAAAATGATGGGTGTAAGCTTATATGAGAATTTGGTTAGTTTTAAGAAGGGTTTGATGTGTTCGGTAGTGGAAAATAGAAGGAGAGTGGTTAGGCTGTAAGTAGGGTTATGAGATGTGGGGGAAAGGGAGGGAATAGAAGTAAGTATAATTGGGTACAAGTAGAAAATGAGCTGTTGTATTAGAAGTTTGATAAAATACTCTCTTGGTGGTAGGGAGAGTATAAAATGTTGGATTATAATTAATAGGTGAATACTAGGCTAACTACCCTCAAAGGCCATTTTAAACCTAGCCGATAGCTTGATATCAGAATCAAAATTTGTACTTTGTGTTTATAAGGCAAAGACTTTAACCATTATGCCAAATCCACTCATGCCAATTAGAAGAAATAGAAAGGTAAGTGTTAGTAGGATAGACATTGTATGAAGGCATTGATAAAAAAAGAACTCCTACTTAGGCCTTAAAGCTCTATAAGAGGTGCAAATATCTAGTTAATATGGAAAGCATCCCTGTCACAAAACACTATGTACAGTGAGCATCACACTGCCATACCCTCATTTCACCTTCTACAACATTCCCAGTTAGAACATGTTAAGATGTCATATGCTGCTATGGTAAAAATAAATCCTTCACAAAGTCCCCAAGAACTGGTAATAACAGGCTTAGTATTAGTTCCCTAGTATCTCTATTCCATGCACACCTAAAACAACAAGTAATCATCAGATAACCAACTCCATATCATGGAATCCTAAACTACCTACAAACCAAAATGTATTAGTGATTGGTGACTCAACTATCAGGAATACTGACTCATGAGTTAACTTATTCAAGCCTATAAATGCTTATTTTGTACACTTCCAGTTAATACCCATACCATCTTAAGGCATCCAGATAATATTTGGTCTCCTTTCTTAAACTAAATAACTTACCAGCTAATAATAGGCATCATTGGAAAGGACAAGGAATAATTAACAAAATGACTAAGACTGTTAATTTAGAATGCCCTGCAGTGGAGAAAATAATCACTGTTTTCTACTTATTAGTCTTATTTTCATATTTATTTTTATATTGCTTAACAGAGAGACCTACATGATATTAAAGAGTGTGGTGTGAAATGCCATGGTGAGAGACAGAAACAATCATCATCATTGTCCATTTATATCACACTATATTGGAGATATTGCTAGTTGTTTGTTAGTAATTATGAAAATAAGCAATATTTCCATATGTGCTTAATACTTTAAAATACAAGTGACTCACAAACTATTGGAATATATCAGGTAAAATCTTACATGTTGAAAAAATTGTCATTGATATTTGTACTGTAATTTGCACATCTTCAGAGATATTCAATGTTATTTATATACTGCTGATTATACCACCAAGCATATGTTTTCATATTTCTGTAAATATCTCAATAAACATGCACTTAGACAGAGGAATTTCTTGCTGTCATGTGAAAGCTTATGTCTGGTTAACGAGTTCTGCCAATATGTGTTTAGGGTGTACAATTTCAAATATATGAAAATATGTGAAAGTTTAAAAAGTGCAATTCTGAATTTGAGTGCAATTATAATATTTATGGAAAGACTATGAATAAACCTGACTATTATCACTAAAAACAAAATTCCTTATTGATAACATTGCTATTTGTACAATTTTAATAGCTTTTATTGCTCACAAAATATTTACAGTTGTTTAGCTTATACTTTTTAAGTTTATATTTCAGAAAATGCTCTGGAATGCAAGGATATGTGTTGGCTGCTATAGGTGTAACATTCCACATCACACAGTTATTAATGAGTAAAATGAGTGGACAAGGTTACCTGATTATGGCTAGCTGGCATTTCAGCACCACGATTATTGACATAACTATGCCCCTGAAGACCCTCTCCTAGGGCAAATATGACTATGACATGATAGTGAGAATGAATTAACTAGGTTGCAAAACCTGGAACTACATGAAGAAAGAGATGCCTGATCTCTTCATGCTTGCGGAAGGATGCAGTAAAGACTCTAGTCCTGAATGAAAGCATTCCTTCACTAGCAATGATGTCAAAACTTCCTTCACTAACAGTGATGGTAAAATATAAAACAAAGATAATTTGCACCAACATTTGATTGAATAGCCGGTGTCATTCCTCGGTGATGGGCTATGTGTCACTTTGGGTTGAGATGATTGATAATCCAACTTGCTTAGTCATGGAGGGCATGTGTCTCTCATTCAATTACTTCTGCATGGTGATGAAAGTCTTAGCTGTCCCCAGAGTGCCTTTTATAGGAAGAGTGCAGTTAATGAACATTTCAACATAGCAAATTCACCAAACCAAAACCCAAATTTTGACCACATTAAGATGGCTCTCCTCAGTGCCAGAAATTTTCATATCAAATTATTCAGTTTTTCTGTGTGTCAGCATTTGGAACATATTCATATTTGTGTAGTCACAAAAAAAAGGTTTAAATGTAAAGAAAGCTTTCCCTCCATACCAGAGTTTTTCACCTGTCATGCCTTCAGGCTTGATGGATACTGCAGTGATATCTCCATATTTATCAAGGACAACATCTCAGCTAGACAAATTCCCAAAGACTCAGAAATGGAGCTCTTTAAACTTCAGTTTTCCATAAATGAGACAAATTGCCAACTTACAGCATGTCTCCAGATAACATCAGTTTCTGTAACATTTTAGAAATATCTATAAACATTAACTCCAAATTCTGGGGAACTGCGACTACCCCACCATAAACTTGAACACCTACATCCCTAATACAAGGTATCCACAGAGATTTTGAACTTTATTTACAAAACTTCCCTCAATAAAATAATTAGTGAACCCACTAGATTTTAAAATATTCTTGATCTGTTCCTCACAAATACTGTCTCTTCTTGTTCTGTTCACCCAGTCTTCCCTTCCTCAGTAAAGTCGACCATAAAAGTGTGAAATCTTTCCACAAAACTACAATACCCCCCTTATGAATGTCACTGAATTTAAGAATTTCAAAGGATGAACCTCATACAACTGTATGATAAAGTCTGTAAATTTACTATTGACATCACCAACTTAAACACTGATTCAGCAGCCAGCTTCATTGAGGAATCATATGCCCACTTAGACAAAGGCATAACACTAGCTGTCCCAGTTACTAGAGCTAAATACAATGGGGAATTTAAAAACACCCTCCCCAGTGGTCCACTAATATAAACAAACTGTACAACAAGAGAACAAAACCTCCTTAAACCATTCAGTAAGTATAAAACCCTTCAGAACAAGGACAATATAAAAAGTATTACCAAGGAATTGAAAATACTATTAGGAATAGCAAAAAAAAAAAAAAATCACAAATGAAGGTTGATTTCTGAAGTGAAAGATACTAAAAGTCCTTCATTCACTACATAAGAAAACAAAGAAATAATACACTTTAATGTACCCAATGTATCATCAATAGGACTACCCACTCTGATCCAAATGACATTGCAAGTATACTAAGAAGCAAGTTTACTGCAAACTTCACCCCTGAAAAAACCCAATTTAAACTCTATTTATTTCTAAAAAGTCCCTTAAAGCCCAAAGAACATGTTCATAAAGTATAATCCAAGACAATATTTCTTCCATGGGATCTGATAACATACCTGGGTGTTTAATAAATAGTGTCAAACAGGCTCTCAATAAACCTCTATTCAAATTATTTAACAGAAGTACAGCCAAAGGCTTTGTTGCAGAATTATGGTTAATAGCAATAGTGATGCCTTTCCACAGTCAAAGGTGGTCCTGCCAAGGATTCTTGAAACTAAAGACCAATTAGTCTCACTAGTCTGATTTGCAAAGCAATGGAGTATATTATAACTGATCTCATAAATTATGGCATCAAAAGTCTCCTTAGGTTGGACCTCAAACAATTTGGTTTAATCAAAGGAAAATCTTGCTAAATTTGGTTAACTTTTTCAAAAGGGTCACACAGACTGTTGACAGTGGTCATGCTGTCCATGCATCTTACCTTGATTTGGTCAAGATCTATGACACCATATCTCATACTGGCATTGTAAGCAAAATAACAGCTCTAAACTTTGATCCTTGTGTGGTATGATGGATAGAAAACTGTCTAAGAGACAGAACCCACATAGTTCATGTAGCAGGTGCTTTCTTAAATAGTGCTTAGGTAGCAAGTGGGATCTCATCTTGCAGGGGTCTGTGCTGGGTCCCTTCATTTTTTTTTTATTTACTTTTCTGAATGCCAAACTGCAAACCAGGGCACCTGGTTAAAAACATTTACAGAAGACTGAAAACTGGGTGTAATTATTAAGACCCCCCCCCCTGATAACATTACCCTTCTGAGACAGCTTGCACTAGTTAAAACATGGTATACTGACAACAAACTCAAATGAAATGTGAAGAAATGCTAAGCAAAAAGATGGTCAGGGACAGGGAACTTTAGTTGACAGTTTCCTATCCTATGATCATCATGTGACAATGGTAGTCTAGACATCCTTCTAGACCTCTTAGGTCAAGAAATCTGGACAAAGACTTCCAAGATGGCTGCACATTAAGTAACAGCTTAATTCTGACTCTCCCAGTCTAAAAACAGAAACTTAGCAGAAAAGGCCAGTGGACGCAGATTTCTGGGTAAACTTCAGTAACTGACTAGTAAGTGCACTGCCTAGATACCAGGAAAAAAAGAAATATAAAGGTCCTGGGGGAAAATCAGCTACAAAAATTGATGAAAAAACACAGACTGGGAAAAGTACTGCAGTTCTTCAGAAAGAAGCAGTGCAAGTTCCAGACATGACTTCCAGTAACTTAGAGGAAAGTATAAAGCAGCTGCACACAGACCTGGTTAAAATAAATGAAACCCTTCTTCTTCTTCTTCTTCTTCTTTCAGCTTTTCCCGGTTAGGGGTTGGAGTATATCAACAAACAATAAAAATCTGGAAAAAAAATGGACAATGCTTTGAACAGATATTCAGGAAAGGTGACAGAACTGCAACACTCAGAGGATGAAATGAAGAAAAGACTGGCTGAATATAAGACTGCACAAGAAGAGATGTTTCAAAAAAATAATAGAATTAGAGGACAGAGCATGTAGGGAAAACCTTAGATTTTCAGCTGTACCAGAGAAGCTGGAAGGGACAGACTGTATTAGTTTTACGAAAGTACAAATAAGCAACTGGACTGGTATTCCACAACAAGAATTGTTAATTGAAAGGGCACATTGTGTGTATGCTCAAAACCTGGCTATAAGAAAACAGCCTAGACCTTTAATAGTAAAAATGCAATCTTACCAGCAGAAGGAGTTGATTCTGACAAACTGTGGCAAAAGGACAAAGTACTAAATGTGGGAGACAGCAGAGTGTTTGTGGAGAATGACTACTCATTGCACACCAGGCAGAAGAGGAATAAATGTATTCCATTATATAGAGCATGCCGAGAAGCAGGCATGCGATTCAAACTCCTATACCAAGCTATCCTCAAAATATTTTTCCCTGGAAGAACAGAAACATTTTTGATGAAGTACATGCTAAGGAAGTACTACAAATGTTTGTCCAATAAAAAGTGAACTGTGAAACAGAAGGAGACTCTACTTCTTGTTCTTCTGGTAATAAATCCACAGAGAGGCTGTGCCAGTAAATCCTTTCCCAGTGTTTTAATGGAAAATGATTGAGAAAGAGAAATAAGCACAGAAGTTGACTAGAAGAATCAAGACTGCATTGGAGATCAAGCAGAGACTGGGTTTAGGAGATGGAGATGAACAGGAATAGAACAAAAGAATCTGGAAATATTGGACTTTTTTGGACTTTGTTAAACTTGCAGAGGACTCTAAACCATATGCCTATTTCATGTCATTAATGTTTGGAGAGTAAAATCAGTAATCTGGAAATTGACAAATGTGGGATTACAAAGCAATAATTATATATGTGAAACAGGACCGAACAAGAAAATCTGGAAATATTGGACTTCTTTGGACGTTGTTAAACTTGTAAGGGACTCTAAAACATATGCCCTACTTCATGTCATTATGTTTGGAAAATACTCAGGAGACAGGAAGAGGAGGGAGAGAGTTAACTGTAAGCAAAACATTTTTTTCTTAACAGTATTACTTGAGGTACAACATTTTCTCTGTATGTTATAAATTAAAGTTATTTTCAGTTATTTTTTAAGTGTAAAAGGGATACTGATGTTAATAGGTGCTTCTGTCTATTCTTTTTGTTTCTTTTTCCATTCTTCTCTCTTTCTCCTTGTTAATTTTTAAGAAATGTAGACACTGCAATGTAAAAAAAATGGGGGATCTGGTTAAAAGAGCATAACAAAAGAAAAATTAGTAACAGATTTTGACAGAAAGCAAGTAAATGAAAAAGAATATTGGATATTATAAGGTCTTTTTTCTAGTAAACAGTCATGTATCTGGTTCTCATGTCACTAGCAGCCAATCTGATAAAGAGAAAAGGCTTGAAGAAAATGTTTACTGAAAGCATTTGGGTGTTTCCCAGCTGGGAGAGCTATAAAGATAAGGCAAAACCAGACAGCATTTAATAGAATCACAGGCTCTACCATGCGTCTTAGTATGGATGAGCTTTCTTTCTGTTTAGCTTGAGTCTGTGTGTGTAGCTGTCAGTTTGGAATGTACATTCCTACTAAGGGGGCGAAACTTAAATATTTGAAGATATACATAGTTTTATGTGTTATTATTAAGTTAGTAGGTTTTAGGGGGATATTTTGTGTGTGTGTGTGTGTGTGTGTGTGTGTGTGTGTGTGTGTGTGTGTGTGTGTGTGTGTGTCTGTGTGTATTTTTATTTGAGTGTTTTTAATAAAACAAAAAGTTCTGCAAGATGTGACATAGGCTCAAATGGAGAAGACAAGAAACAGTTGTATAAAATATTAGCCTGCCAAACACTGCATGCATACAACACAAAAGTTGGAGCTAGACACTTAATGAAAAAGCTGTTCTACATAAAAGGTGGTAATAATAATCCCTCAAGAATATGATTTTTTTCCATAATGTCTTTAAACATTAATGGTCTCACAGATAAATCCAAAAAAGAAAGGTAGTGAACCATATTAAAAAATGTAGAGTGCAAATAGCTATGCTACAGGAGACACACTTGGAAAGAATTCAACATGTGAATTTGATAAAGAAAGGTTTCTAGGATGGTTGCTCAGCAGAATACCTTGGGCAACGGAAGAGATGAGTATTTATATTACTTGCAAGAGGAGCTCCAGTAGGAATAGAAGAGGAAAAAACAGACAATAATGGTAGATTTGTAATACTATTGGGCTACTGGCAAGGGAGGAGGATTACACTGCCATGTATTTATATTCCACTGAAAACTGCTATAATAGAGCTAAAGAAAGTTCTGGGAGAAATAATCAGCTTTCAGCAAGGAATATTACTTAAAGGTGGGGACTGAAATTTGATTTGCAACAGTGAAGATGTGTCTGGGGGCCCAGAAAGGGAAATAAAACAAAGGTGGGCAGAATTTTAAAGACATTTATGAAAATATTTGAAATGGAAGATGTGAATTCAGTGTTAGGAATTCGGAGTGAATTTACATATTATTCCCCAAGATACAAAAACTGAGCTAGGCTAGATAGAATTTACATTTCACAGGAACATGTGCATTTAATTGAAGGTATTGATACTCACCCAATAACTATTTCAGATCATGCACTAAAATAAAAACACAGGGTAATGAAATAAAAATGAAAAACTGGTGCTTTCCCACCTATCTGTTGAAAAGATAGGAGTTTAAGGAATGGATAGTGGAAATTATTCAGGAGCTATTATAGAAGATAGAAACTTCTTCTGAAAATATAGTTAGGGAGTGGAATAAAATTAAAATGGAATTTAAAAATAGGGTGGAAATGAAAGAAAGGGAGATATGGTTAAGAAGTAAAACAATTATTTAGAGGGACTGACAAATAGTAAAGTATTGCAAAATGGGGGTAATCTCACAGTACAAGAAGAAGAAGAGGAATAACTATAGAATGCTAAACAGAAAATAATGGACTACCTTGATAATATGCATGAATTTAGAAAGATTGCTTTTAAGCAACTATTTTTTGATAACTCTAGATGGCAAAAACTTTTAGCACATCAACTCAGACAACAGAAAGTAGAAAGGGCTGTCACCAAGCTTAGGGAGCCTATTACAAAGAAGATAACTAGGATCCTGTAGAAGTATTAGAAATATTTTGGAAATTATATGAAAGTCTGTATAAAACAGATAAATATGGAAATCAAGAAAAGGTACAAATAGAAATGTTTATGGAAGAATTCAATATGCCAATGCTAGAAGGAGAGGAGTCACAACTACTAACAGTTAGGATAGGAGGAGATGAGATAAAAATGGTTATGTATAACCAATCTACAGGAAAGTCCTCAGGATTAGATGGTATTCCTGTGGAAGTTTGGAATCTAGGAGGTAAAAACTGATGAAGATCTGGAAAGTTTTTTTAACAGTATTTTAAGAGGTGGAGAAGTACCAACATCCTGGAAGAAAATTGTAGTAGCTGTACTACATAAAGAACTTAAAGCTCCATCAGATCCAGCTTCATACAAGCTCATTTTAATACTAAATCATGATTATAAAGCGTTTATGTCTATAATGTCTAAAAGAATGGCAAAAGTGATGCCAACATTGATAGACACAGATCAGTGTAGTTTTGTGGAGGGGAGGCAAACATTTGGCAACATAAACAAAACAGTGATGATCCAGAGGGGAAGCAGAATGTAAGAAAATGCCACTGTTTCTGGTGGATCTTGATGCAAAGAAATATTTGACAGAGTAAGCTAGGATTGTATGAGCAGAACAATGGAAGCATTTGCATTCCCTGATAAAATTATGAGGTTGATTAGGAGGATATATGAAGGATCAGATGTGAAAATTAAAGTGAGTAGGGTCCTCTTAACATCTGCTTGAGCAAAGGAACCAGGAAGGACTTTCCTCTTTTGCGTTTGTTATTTGCATTATATTTAGAACCATTGGCAAAGAAAATAAGAGACTCAGAAATTCAAGGATATAACTGGTATGGTAGTCAAGAAAAGCTGTCTCTATTTGCAGATGACATTATTTTATACCTGACAAAACCAGAAACAGACATTACAGTGTTGTCAAACATATTGAGACAGTTTCAGACCTTTTCAGGATACAAAATTATTAAAGCAAAAACAAAAGCAATAGTGGTAAATTATGAACCCACATACAAACTGGTTCAGCAACATCCATATTTATGGAGGCATGATAAAATGAAGTATTTAGGAGTATGGATTAAAAATAATACTGGTGTGGCAGCTAAGGATATGTGGGAAGAGACTAAACAAAAGATAATTAAAAAAACTGAGAAAATGGAAACTTTGTTACATGGATATTGATAGTAAGATACAAGCACTTAAAATGTTTTAGTTCCTTTAGTCTTATACACTGGTAAGGCATATTTTTATCAACCAGAGAAGTTGTGGATAGCAGTTAATAAAGAGCTGAAAGATTTTATCTGGGAGGGGAAGATGGCAAGAGTCAAGTGGTATAAGCTTATTCGTCCAATAGAACAAGGCAGACTGGTATTACCCAACTTGAACGGGCATTTCAGAGCAACACAGTTAAGGTTCCTTGTCATAGGAAAAATAAACTTTAAAAATGATCAATACACGGTAGGTTCAGGTTAAGGCACTTTAATCTTGCAGCAAGGAGATAAAAACGTGCTAATACAGAGTTTGTCTAACTAAAATCAGGAAGTGCAGATATTTTTATACATTTTCTAATAAGACATTGCCTACCAAGCTGACGTAACAGATCACAAGTTTTAACATCATCATTACATAGCAGCTGTTTGTCCATGATTTTCTGCTTGCACTATCAATTTTATGAAAAACTTCCTAAGAAAAATAACATGGCCTTGGTGACCACCGGTTTGATACAGCTTCCCACTATGTTAAGTTACCATTCAAGGTACTATAGCTAATTCGAGCACAAAGCAAGTACAGATTCTTCAAGCAGTCTTTTGTTTCATGTATCTCTTCTTTTCTGCAGCTGTGCATGCTCTCATAACACGAACAGAGCTGATTGTTCATATTCAATCATATTATAGAAAACAGTATTGTTCTGTTCATACATTTTCCTGACCTAGAAGATAATCACCTGCTTCTCAGTACATTTCCAAAAGGCATAAACATGAATTTTGCTGTGCTAGCAAATACTAGGTCAGGGTGCATCTTGCAATTTCAGAAAGCATACTGTTGTTTGAAAAATCATCTTATAATTTCATACAGAATTAAGGTGTACTTAAAATAGAATGAAATGTGTTAACCCCTTTTAGCTTCTAATAAGCATTAGACATATATAAAAATGAATATTTTTCTGACATTTCCCCCCGTTAATACTTTTTATTCTATTTTCAAAAGCTTAACAAGTTTGCATCTTCTCTTAACCTCTTCCATTTCAGATTTGCAGTTAAGAGAGTCATTTAGTTTAGACTTATGAAAGCATTTCAGTTTTCAACAACTCTTCAATTTCAGTACTTTGATACAAAGTCTCAGAAACTGATATGTCTATAAAATCTTTGATTAACTTTTTCATGCAGGGAATACCACAACAAATGCATGAACCTAATAGGAGTAATCCCACACAAATGGCAATCAGGATGTTCATTAGGATGGAACCCCACCCCCAAACAAATTCTGGAAAAAGTCCGTCAGAGGGTTTGGGCCTGGTTTGGTCATGGTTGACACTTGCTGGATCACCTCAAGATGGTCGTTTATCTCATGCTGGTTGTCAGGAATATATGAACAGCATTCTTCTTTGATTAAAGCGCACATACCACCTCTCGCCACTAGGGTGAAGTCAAGAGCCATGCGGTTTTGAAGCATGACAGTTCTCATAGCATTTAGTTCATCAGTCACTAATTCAAGAGCAGAAAAGGTTGCATTACTCATAACTTGGAGAAGTTTGGACAGTTTTCTCAGCTCCCAAATCGATTTCACTGCACCATATGCAGGGGCTATGCTGCCCATGATATAATAGTGTCACTCAAGTCCATGTGTGTCAGTTTATCTTTGTTTTTCACGGAGTTATGGTTTCTCCACTCTGCTTCGATTCATCCCACTGGATTCTCGGGTCTCTTGATTGGACGTCTAGGTTTACTGCTGACCTCTCTGACATTTCGAATTTTCCCCTGAGGCAAAGCTGCAGTGTGTTGTATGGCCAGAACCAGGTAACCCAAAAAACAACTGCCTGACCAATTCTCAGGTAGCCATTTGTATGCCTTTTTCCCACAAACAAAATAACAATTCTTTACTTTAGTATTGATATATGCTCGCCCTGCATGAAACATTTTCTTGTCAATAATAGAAAGTTGCTTCAAAAGAACAGGATTATGCTGTATTTCACTAACAGTTCTCTTCATTTTCTCAAAGTATGAGTCATAGTTTGTATCACAGATAGTTTCTGCCTTATTAGCCTTAATATAACATTTATAAGAAACAGTCACATTGCATTTGCTCTAACCCACCTGAATAGTGTCATTTTTATAAAAACATACAATCCCTTTGTGTGTAACAGGTAGGTACAATGCTATTTTGTCTTGTGATTTCACAGGTGTAGTATCAAAAATCAAGTTTTCCCAGGTCTCATTGACCCCTAGGGGGACAGCAGTCATTAATAATCCCCCGTATGCTGTTGGTATAGCTGTGCAAATCCAGCAGTTCGAAACATTAAAAGTCTCAGCATACACATATTTAATTGCTTGGTAAGTGTTAAAGTTTGGATGCCAGTCTGTGAGTAATGCATCACGTTTGTTCAGTTCAACTCGTGTGGCTGGAAAAAGGAAAGGCCACAGCAAAAAAATTGTTATCAGTATAGCTAACAGGATGATCATGCAATTTTTCTGAGGTTGTTCTGCATCCCTGTTTACTCTATACCTGGTCATTTTGTTCTCGTTGTACAACAGTAACAAGGTTTTTGTCCAGTTCAAAGTTCTTAACCAATTTACATTGTGTCAGATGAATCCAGGACGCTCGCTCTGCGATCTTGACTGCAGTGGGTGTTGACAGTAGCACTTGGTATGGTCCTTCCCACTTTGGAGAACTCCAATTCTTTTTCTTCACGACCTTCACCGAGACCCATGTGCCTGGGACTACTGCTGCTTCCGATGATCTGGCTTGTTCTTTATCTGAAACAGAATTTAACTGCAGAAGTTTGTTATTCAAAAATCACCTCATATACTCTACAAGTGAACTGTCAGCCTCCTGGTCTGCAGGCATGAGAGGATTCCACTGAGGTGCATAATATGCCCTCCCAAACAGAATTTCAAAAGGAGTTAACCCTTTTACATTTGGAACAGTTCTCATACTCAACGGTGCCAGAGGCAGACAGTGCACCTAGTTCTTTTGTGTCTCACTAATCAATTTCCTAAGCTTATTTTTCAGAACTCCATTATGCCTCTCTACTAATCCTGCAGATTGGGGGTGGTATGCACAATGTTTTTTCAGAGAAATCCTGAAATAACGGCTCAATTGTTGTATAGTTTGATTTACAAAGTGTGTGCCATTGTCACTATAAATCTTTCTGGTATGCCAAATCTAGGAATAATTTCTTTAACAAGGACTTTTGCAACAGTAGCTGCATCTGGATTTTTAGTCGGAAAAGCTTCCACCCATTTGGTAAACATATCTATAATGACAAGGTCACATTTGTTTAGCTCTATAAAATCCATACAGATAGTATGGAATGGATACGGTGGTGTAGGGAAACTCCATTGCTTAGGCTTCAGTGCCCCCTGTGCATGATGCTTGTTACAAACATGGCATGCTGCACAAAAATTTTTTGTGTAGTTTGTAAATCCATACATTGTAAACACTCGATTCACTAACTGTACCATCCCCCCTGTTGAGACATGGCACTTCCCATGGCTCAACAAAGCTGCATATCTAAACAAGTTAGATGGTAAAATTGGTTTTCTTTCTTTGGAGATGTACAGCCCTTTCTCAAGAATTGCTCTTCGTTTTATCCATTTTTGTTTTTCTACATTTGTAGTAAGTGTCTGCATTGTTTTTAACATTTCTAAATCTAAAATCTCAGATGGTTGTAATTCCTCACTCAAAAGAAATACTTCTGAAGCTGAAGCTGCTTGCTTCACAGCTGTATCAGCTCTCACATTACCTTTTGAAATCCTGTCCTGTTGTTTGGTATGAGCTACGCATTTACAAATAGCTACTTTCTGAGGTAACTGAATAGATTCTAACAAATCTAGAATAAATTGCGCATGATTAATTGGTTTACCAGTAGATGTTATCATTCCTCTATTTTTCCACTGTTGCGCAAAAACATGTACAGTAGAAAAAGCGTACTGGCTGTCAGTAAAAATGTTCACATGTTTATCCTTTGCCAAGGTACATGCCCTTGTTAAAGCAATCAATTCTGCTGCTTGTGCAGATAAGTTGTGTGGTAAAGACTTTACTTCTAAAATCTCAGTATTAGAAACTACTGCATACCCCACTAGATTCTGTCCTGTAGGACCCCTCCTACATGAGCCGCCCACATAGTATGTCACCTCGACATCATCCAAGGGAACATCCATGAGATCTTTTCTAGGCAGTGTCTTTTGCTCAATCTCCTGCAGGAAGCAGTGTGGTTTGCCATCTGCAGGGGTTGGGAGCAAGGTTGACGGATTCAAAGTTGTGCATCGTTCAATTGTCATATGAGGTTGGCTCAACAGTATAGTCATACAGGAAAGATGTCTAGCAGGAGAAAGATATGCTACTTTTTCTTGCAGTAAAATAATCGTGACTGCATGAGGCACTCTCAATGTGAGAGGGTGGAATAACACTACTGAGGCTGAAGCTTGCACTGCCATTGCAGCTGCGACTACTGCTTGTACACAGTGGGGCAAGGATCACGCCACTGGGTCTAGATGTGATGAATAGTAAGCTATGGGGCGTTGTTTGTCCCCATGTTGCTGTGTTAACACTGATGTCATATAACCCTGCTTACAATCTACAGTTTGGAAAAATTGTTTATGATAGTTCGGTAATCCTAAAACTAATGAGGATGCTATCAGCTGTTTCAATTTGCAGAAAGGTGATTCTGCTTCTGGTGTCCATTGTAATAAATCTTGTGCTGCCATAGGCTTCTTGAATATTACGTTGGTCAGTGGAGCAGATTCCAAGGCATAGTTTGGAATCCAACTCCGACAAAAATTAGTCGTACCTAGGAAGGACATCATTTCCTTCTTGGTAGTTGGTTTGGGTGCTTGTAATATTGCTGTTTTTCTGTCTTCATCTAATATTCTGCCTTCTTTGGATATTGCATATCCCAGGTATTTAACCTGCTTTTTCCAATGTTGCAATTGGTTTTTGTTTACTTTGTGTCCTTGAGTGGCTAGAAATTGTAGTAATGCTATGGTATCTTCTATGCATTCTTGGTGGGTGGGGGCTGCCAGCAGAATGTCGTCTACATAAAGTAAAATCTGGCTGCCTTTCGGTGGGATAAATCCTGCCAGGTTACTTGCCATTTCCTGTGCGAATATTGTTGGACTCTCACAATATCCCTGTGGTAGTTGCGTGTATGCATACCCTTTCCCCTGAAATGTAAATGCAAACCAATGTTGGCTGTCAGGGTGTATCGGTATAGAGAAAAACGCATTGCTAATATCTACCTCAGAAAAATACTTCTGTTGAGGTTTCAAATCATTTAACAAAGTGTGTGGATCTGGCACCGTAGGTGCTCTAGGTATAACTGCATCATTTACAGCTTGTAAATCTTGGACCATACACCATTCTCCATTTGCTTTCCTAACAGGAAATAAGGGTGTACTACATGGTGAATCGGGAGATTCTATCAATACTCCTTCCTTAAGTAAGGCTGCTATTATAGGTTTGATTCCTACTTCTGCATCCTTTCTTAAGGGATATTGTCTCTTTTGAGGTCTAAATGCTGACTTTGGCGTGATAGTGACTGGTCCTGCTGTACGAATAAGTCCTACATCTGATTTCCCTGTTGACCAGAGAGTCTCTGGTATGTCTCGTAAGGCTTTTTCCTCTTCCTCTAGTAAGAGTGCTACTCAGCTGTCCTCACTTGCCTGCAAGTGCACAGCTGGGTGTGTCTGTGTTATCCAATTCAACTTCTGCTTTGGTACTCCCTGTTCTGAAAGTTCTAATTCTGTCGGTTTTTCCCACCTTGTGACTTTTTCTCCTAGGTCTGCCCACTTCACATTCTTATCTTTAGTTAAACTAACATGTGGTAATCGATTAGATTTGTAAAGGGCTAGAAACTCCTGGGGCAATGAACAGCTAACTACACTGTTTCCTTCTGTGTCCCAGTACAGATTACGTAATACTAATCTGTTAGCATGGTTTCTAAACAGTTCTTGCTCATATTCTTTATCAGGTCCTGGTTTGCTACAGTAATATAGAGTACAATGCAACAAATGCTGTTTATCAGTGTTAAGGGAGGGGGATTTACTGATGGCTACATTCATCAGTTCTTTGGTTAATGCCCCTGGACCAGTCATAACCAAGTCCTGGCTGTACCAATAAAATGTTTCACCCTCCGGTCGCACCACAAAAGTATCCATTTGTCTCTGTGCTTCCATACCCTGCATAGTTGGAACTAATGCTATGCCAAATATCTGCATTAGGTCTCTGCCCAAAAGATTTACTGGGCATTTTGCAGAAACAACAATTTTGCTTTTCTGGGTCATCCCTGAAACAGGGTCAGTTATTGCTATGTTGTGGGAGAATGGCTCCCGATACAGCTGTCCATTAGCTGCTTTCACTAATATGTAATCAAGTGATTCTGAATTTTCTGGTAGTTTGGAAGGATGTATCAGGGTCCGTGAAGCCCCTGAGTCACACAGGAATTTAACTTCCCTCCCCTCTACCAGAAGTGTAACTTCCGGTTTTGTGTCTGCTAAGTAGAGCACTAGGCTCAATAATGCTAAATCCAAGATTTAATTTTCTTCATTATCTGTGATTTCATGCACATCCTCTATTTCTTCTATCACATTCTCTACTCCTTCTATCACATTTGCATTTGTCTTTTCTTGATTATTCCCTTCTAGTGATTCTTGACTACCATATAGTCAGTCCTCACCCTCCTTGTCTTCCGTGGTTATCTTTTTATTTTGCCTGCAATCCCTTGCTAAATGTCCCTTTTTTCCACATTTAAAACATTCATCCCTTTTCTTTCTCTCTTCAAACTCCTCTGATCGCTTATCAGATTGTTTGTTTCCCTGGGCATTTTTCTTACCCTTCTTCCCGGTCTGTACTACAAAGACTTCTGATCCGTCTTCTACTGCAAATACTTGAGTTTTCTTTTTCTTTTTGCTATTAAAATGCCTTTCGGCATGTCTTGCATATTCAAGTAATGACTGTAATCTACTAGTACGATGATCTACCATGTGCTTTGTAATAAAGCTGCTAATGGGTGCAATACTGCCTTTCAAAAATGCATTCTTTAATTGCTGCTCATATGGGGAATCATGTGTTTGGTCTTCAGGTACCTGCATTCCACAATGGTTATTAAAACACTCTAATATTCTGGCATAATATCTATCTACAGTTTCACCTTCTTGTTGGATGCATTGATTAATGCAAGTCCAGTTAGCCCTAGGCTTCCATTTCTCAGAGATTCGGTCTGTCAGACCTTTCACTCTGTTATCCAGTTCTGCGTTACTATGTGAGAGTGGCCTATGTTCTGCGTCACGGGGATTCCAGTTGCCACTGATCATGTGCCAATCTGGACCTACGATTTGTCTGACTACTTTCTCTACTTCCTCTCCATTTAAATGGTAACTTAACCTCATGCCCTGTAAGTCTTCTAAGAATTTTCTAAAATTAACTTTCGGATGGGGAATTCCCTCTGTGGCTTTCCGGATGTCTTCCGGTGTCCACAGTCTATATACTAGAAGAGTTGAGTCCTGTCCTGCCTGTCCTGCCTGTGGATTTGGTACTTCTATGAGTGGACATATCTCTTCTTCACTCATAGCTTGTGAATTTTTATTTATTTCATACAATTCAATATCCCCTCTTAAGCTGCGTGTTTGAGACCTAGTCTCGATAGGATCTCTGACAAATGGTCTTGATTTCACAGGGACAGCCGGATATAGCGGAGGTGGATCAGCTTGTCCACTCGCTTCATATTCTGGTAAGGGAAGCGGAGGGGGCAGAGGGGCCAATGCTATTACCAAGTTATTGTCTTCTTTATCTAAAAACATTGCTTTTGAATTTTTATTCTTTTGTTCCCTGCGGTTTGCTTCCTCAAGCCACCTGTGTGCCTGAGGAACTCCCAATTGACGTTGCTTTTTTACCTGATCTTTTGCATCTGTTTTAAGTTGTTTGACAAGTTTGATAAGTGAAGGTTTATCTAATTTGCCATCAGATTTGTATTTATTAACCCATTTTGTATAATACCTAACGTTATCAGCACACTGTAACTGCATATATTTCGCATCTTCGGTTAAAGGCGGATCTCGGGAACTTTTTGTGCACTTATTTCCCATGTTGTCTTAACTTAGTAAGAAATTGTTACGCAACCTTTCTTATCACGTGGTACCATGATTTTCTCTTTTTCACAGTTTATCTAGAATAACTGCCTACCTATCCTGCTTCCCTGATCTATGACAAGACAGCAATCTTTTTTGTCCCTGATTTATATAAAATCTCCCTGACAAAAACAAATACTGTAACAAGTCCCTGATCTGAAACAAAGAAAAGGTAAATTCCTCCTTACCTGAGCCTCCGTGATTGATCATCTCAACGGAACTGTTGACTTGTCCTCCAATCGCAGATCAGAAACAGTGGCTGGCCTCTTTTGAACAATAATTCAGTCGGAGGTCTTTCAGAGCAGAAGAACCGATGTGGCCTCTTCCTCGTACGGTTTCATGCCACCGGGCTCATTTGACCTGAGCTAGAGCGAGAGTTTTCCGGTCCGAAGGACCAATCTGTCATAGGAAAAATAAACTTTAAAAATGATCAATACACGGTAGGTTCAGGTTAAGGCACTTTAATCTTGCAGCAAGGAGACAAAAACGTGCTAATACAGAGTTTGTCTAACTAAAATCAGGAAGTGCAGATATTTTTATACATTTTCTAATAAGACATTGCCTACCAAGCTGACGTAACAGATCACAAGTTTTAACATCATCATTACATAGCAGCTGTTTGTCCATGATTTTCTGCTTGCACTATCAATTTTATGAAAAACTTCCTAAGAAAAATAACGTGGCCTTGGTGACCACCGGTTTGATACAGCTTCCCACTATGTTATGTTACCATTCAAGGTACTATAGCTAATTCAAGCACAAAGCAAGTACAGATTCTTCAAGCAGTCTTTTGTTTCATGTATCTCTTCTTTTCTGCAGCTGTGCATGTTCTCATAACACGAACAGAGCTGATTGTTCATATTCAATCATATTGTGGAAAACAGTATTGTTCTATTCATACATTTTCCTGACCTAGCAGATAATCACCTGCTTCTCAGTACATTTCCAAAAGGCATAAACATGAATTTTGCTGTGCTAGCAAATACTAGGTCAGGGTGCATCTTGCAATTTCAGAAAGCATACTGTGGTTTGAAAAATCATCTTATAATTTCATACAGAATTAAGCTGTACATAAAATAGAATGAAATGTGTTAACCATTTTAGCTTCTAATAAGCATTAGACATATATAAAAATGAATATTTTTCTGACACTCCTAAACATAGCACAAGCAGAAAACTATAATTCAAAGTGGAAAGAGATGATGATGAAACAGGGGGGAAGCTCAAGTAACAGGGAGAGACTGGGATTTTGGATGCAGACCTTTAAGGAGAACAACAATAATCATACAGAATACTATAGTCATAGAGTAGCAGCAGGTCTTCTAAGAAGTAAACCAACATGGGAATGGAGAAGGTAGATTCTGCCAATAGGGATGACTGTAATTAGGGATACATACAATAGGCAAGAGGGGGTGGGAATGTATTGGGGACAACTGGAAAAGGAACCAAGGTACTGGGAGTGAATAATTAGAGAGGGAAAGGTAATAGAATGGGAAGATGTCAAGAACTTATTTGGATTGCAGGCTAAAGACTGCCTTCCATATGTTCTTCTTTTGGCTTTTCCCGGTTAGGGGTCGCCACAGCGGAACTCCGGTTCACTAATGATTGGCAGTGGATTTTTATGGTGCCAAGGTGCCAGCTCGATGCCCAACCTTCAACGAAGGCACGCCAATCCACGTACGTCTTTCGAATGTCACTCGACCGCGGGGAGGGCATGCAGACTCCACTCAAGGACTGATATCAGAGTATAGGCAAAAAGAAAGAAATAGGGGGGTCCTAAATGAAAGACCAGCACTGCTAGACTTTATAGTAGAATCTAGAACAGAAGTTGCTATTAAGAATGGAATAATTAGTAGAGCATATAAAATATTGCATGATAACTATAATAATAAATCAGAGAAGGTTAGGAAGGACTGGGAAAAGAGATTAAATAAGCAATTCACAAAGAAACAATGGGGGGATATATATGTATGTCTCCCAAATGTTGTTGTGTCTTTCGGCTTATCCCGGTAAGGGGTCGCCACAGCGGAAGTCCGGTCCGCTAATGCTTGGTAGTGGATTTTTACGTGCCGAGTTACCAGCCCTGACGCACAACCTTCAACGAAGGCACGCTCATTCACGCATGCCTCCACACAGAAGATGCTCTAGCTGAGAATCGAACGGGACAACGTCTTGCTGTGCAGCAACAATGCTGCCGCATGTCTCCCAAATATGCAACAAAATCTAGAAGATTTCGGATCTTTGTCTGGAATGGTTACATAGGTATTTTTATACCCCAAGCAGACTTCAAAGAATTTTTCTTCAGGTAGACAGCAAATGTTGGAGGTGTGATGGGGCAGAATGAGGTAACTAGGAACATATTTTCTAGGAATGTAATGAGTTGGTAGACTGTAAAGATTCCCTGCAGACTGCTCTGTCGGAGATGTTGGGTGAGCAAGTTGGAGTGACAAGGAAAATGATTTTTTGAGCTATGATACAAACTCGGAATTCCCTAAACATATTAAGGCCTTGCTGAGTTTAATTATGATGACTGCCAAAAAAGCAAGTACTAAAAAATGGAAATCAAAGTTTAAACCAATTTTACCAAAAATAGTGAATATAGTAACAGAGTTAAAACAACTGGAACTGGGATCTTTAGAAAAAGGTAGGAGCAAATTGCATAGGAAAAAATGGGAACTGTGGGCTCAATACATATGAATGAGCTACGTAATGGCTGACTAACAATGACTGCATATGTTAAAAGTGATGTATAACATTTGCAGCTACAGTTGCTTTGTACATTTTGGAATGTATAATGTTTGCAACTGAGACTGTGTCGCTATGGTTTATTGTCATTTATATAAATGTAACATGGCATATGTCATACATGATAATTTAATACAGATGTTTCTTGTTTAAAAAAAAAAGAAATGTGGACAAAGACTAAAATAACAGGGGGAAAGACCCAGACATTGAGACAGATTTTAAATATTGCTCTTAAAAGTTGTTCAAATAACAAGACTTTGCTGGAGTATATGAAGTCTGAAACTCAAATGTATGCCATTATTTGGTGATTTCAATACTCTGATTTCCCAGAAAAAACACAAATATTATGAATAACAGACAAAAACTATGAAGCAAAAATCTGGACAGTTGAAAGGTATGAGCACAACTGATAGTCAAAGGTATACCATTCAGAGATATAGATGTCATTGTCACCTTACACATTCCACTGATATGACTTATTATAGATGATAATGCTCTCCTTTGTTATGTACCTCACTTGGCATATCAAAAAACTTGAAAAGCCCCAGAGGTTTGTAACAAAAAAGATCTCCTACCTTATTACCCTTAGTTACCAAAAGATGCTGGAAGCTCTGTACAGTGTGTCCTATAAACTCATGAGAGGTGATATATGTCTTGTCCACTGTGCAATTAGAGAGATGGGCTGGTCCAGTAAATTAACTATTCCAGCTAATTCCTGGAACAGTGAACTAAACCTCCACAGAATAGAACAGGATGAAGACAGGGATTCATTACCCAGCACCTTCATCGTCTCAGGAATAAGCTTCCCCTCCAGGTTAAGCAGAGCAATACAAGTCATCCTTCAAACTAAACTCGGATGACTGAATGGGTGCCATCAGATTCACTCCCAGACTATCTGGCCTTCTCCTCCTTGAGAGGGGCAGAATTGCCTGTGGGTGGATATTGGCAAGGCATATATGTCTGTGAGACTGAAGCCTTGCATCTCCTATGAATCCAACAAAAATCTCAACACACACTCACCGGCCAGAACTTGCTTCACTTCTAGTAAATAACATTCACATCAGGTGTTTTTCTGTCATGTTCCCCCACACAAGCACTCACACTAAAAAAAAAATACAATGGCAAGAATTGATTCTTTTCAGTAGTTTACTAGAGCACAGACAGAGCTAAATAACCCAACATGTTTTCAGTCTCAATGAGCTCCCATCCAACATATTATAATTATGTCCTGTAGCTGATTAATGTCAAGAATGAGGGACACAACCAAAATAATCAGACATATTGACCCCAAATCAGAGAGACTTTTTAAATATCAGAATCCAGCAATTGAATTAGAAACTTGACAGCCAAAGAAAACTTCAGCTAACTTAACATTTGCTGCATATCTCTGGGTACAGTATACATATTCAAATACTAAATAACCAGAAGGAGATCCAAAGTAGCTTTATAATGAGCATTTTGTCAGGCTCAATAAGAGATGGCTATTCATAACTATTTGAGCACAGCCAGAAGTATCTCTTCCTGCTTGAAACACAGTGAACTTTCTCCACATGTGGTTTTAATAATAATAATAATAATAATAATAATAATACCCAATTTTAACCAAGTAGGACCACTGGACACACACAGTCCATTTTCAGGGGTGACCCAGGAGAAATGCCTGTTAAGTGACTTGCTCAAGGTCACACACTAAGCAAATGAGAGCTAAGGGGATCTAACTCTTTACTATAGGAACTATGACTCACCGCCCTAACCCTCTGTAGCAACTGCCAGGCAGATTTTGTCATACAGACATAGGAAACAATATTATGAATCAGCCTTAATGCTAGTGTAGTAGTATCGTCTTTGGGAAACAAAGAAGCACAGTCACTGCTCATTCTACAGGAACACAAGCATTTTTGGTCTCCTGTAACTTACTGATTGTTAAACGATTACATAAGCACACTACCATTAATGTTTTTTAAAGTATTGAGCATAGAATAAAACTGTTATGTTCATATACTACACTTGAACAGGAACTGTTGAGAAAACATCTGACTTTTATATCTGAGAACAAAAATTAGCAGCAAAGGATGAGAACCACGAGTGCAAAATCCAGTAAAATACTGTTCATTGCTAAGCGCTTTCGTCAGGTTTAAAATCACCAAAATTCTTCAGACACCATTTTACAAACATGCCCAGCCATTTATACCAGTGTCATAACTACCAGCAGCCAGTGACATCAAGTAAACACCCCCACATGATACATTTAAAAATTCAGGAACCTACAAGTTTAAAAAAAGACATGTTCCTTAAAGAGACATTCACAGCACTATTAATGTTGCATTACATCCATCTGCCATTTGAATTTATACATTACACCACATTTCTAGTGTTAAAGAATGTAATTCTATCATAGGCTTTTAATTTAGGCAAACTAGAAATGGACACCATGTCATTTAGTCATGAACTAACATTCAGACAAATCTGCCACCATACTGCTTTCTCTTCTAAATATAGCTTCCATGGTCTCCCACGAGCTTCACTTTGTATCTGCTGAAATACTGCAAATTTAAAAGTTTGTTGGGGAAATACCTTTAAGTGTCTATATAAGGCATTGGTTTACTTAATGTTGTGCTATTTCATAAAAAATATTCATAAATTATTTGTGACAATTTACGTAGTGTTTTTCCCATATAGTATCCATTGCATTGTTTACATAGGGCAATATAAACCACTGCCCGAGAATAGCAGCTATATTTGCCCTTTATTTTTATGGTCTTGTCCACTACCTTAATGCTGGACCCAATAAAAATATGTTGGCATTGATGGAACATACCACATGGTGTCATCTGACAGGTCAGTGTCCTGGTATCAATACATTTCCTTTCCAAAATATTTTTTGTATTACTACCTCATCGATATATTACCTTAGGGGTTGGTCCAAAGGTGTCCAGCATATCTAAGTCCCCTTTTATAATACTCCAAATTTTGTTTAAAATATCAGTTACCATATGGCTGTCTTCACAGAATGTAGTAACAAAAGGACAAAAAGAAGTATCATTAGTAAAAGTTAAACTCCTTTCTTTGCCATGACTAGATTTGTTTTATGTGTTCAAATGATGAATAGGAAGGGCAAAAAATTAGAGAAGGATAGGCGGGCTATGCATCAGGTACAGCCTACCCTCCCACTCCAGTTGAGCAGACTTCATATTCTCACGGTACTAGTAATAATTCTGATGACATGGAGGATGGACAAATCAACAATGGTCAGACCTCTGTCCCTTTAGACCCACCAGGTGTCAGACTGTCTGAGAGAATACAGAATCAGAGGCAACAGTATCAGAGTCCGTACCCGCAGAGGAACAGGAGAGGATGGAATGGGCAGAGAAATGGCCAGAACAACATGAGGAACCAAAGGTTACTGAGTGTGAAATAATGGAAATTAACACTATTTCTTGCCCATATAAAGTTGTTTTTATTTCTGTGTGGGACTTTAAGGTATATAGTTATAGCAGTGTTTCTTTTTCATGTGCTCATGCTGATTTTTTTAGCAGAGGTAACAATTTTGTACCTAACAAGTATAGTGATAGTGTTCGACTTATATGTGATTTAAAATTATATGAACCAGAATGGCTTCAGTGGTGAAAAATCGAAACACTAGACGTATAATATGTAACAAAGCAATTTATTAGCAACACACAGAGGGAAAAAATGAAATAAATGAATAATATTAAACCAATTGAGTCAAATCCAAGCGCTTTTGTCTCCTGTGTAGGAGACTTTTTCAAGAACACAGCATGCCCAACAACTGAAAAACTTTTATACCATCATTAATTAAGTTTCAAATCAAAAGCACCAATCATTTTCTGTTTTCACTAATTGAATCCTTTGGTGCAGGGTGTGATAGTTAAAGGTATAACACAATGAAATGTGCAATAAAATATGCAGTTTTACCATGAGTTAAACCAACACAAATAGTAAAAAACGTGTGTGTGTATACCATTTGTGCATTACAATCAGTTGTCATAAAATTAGAAAGTAAAAATATATATTAAAAAGTATAAAACTAATATACTAGTGTTAGGTTTTACAAGTGCATATACATATGCACATGCTTTTGTCACATATTCACGAAAATTTATAAATATATAAATGAATAATGTCTGTATGAGTAAAAGCTAAAATATGTGTGCATATATATAACTTGTATACACAATAAAATTCATTTTAGAGGGTCAGAATGCACATAATTAATGAAATTAATAAAAGTAATAAAAGTTCAATGCCAACATTGAGCAAATATGTTGGTATCATAAAATTTTTTTTAGGTTTAATAAACAAATGATAAATGTATTTATAATAAATTAATAAATAAATAGATACATAAGAATATTATGTTAAAGACTTAAAAAATGTTGGATAACCACCTATGTTAAAATACAATGTATAACAAATTCACCTATCTAGGCTCTTTAACTTCAAATAACAAGTAATTGTAATAGAATCATTCAGGCCTGGCCATTGAGTAGCCAAAAGATATAGAAAAACAATGCTTAACTAATCTCACTATTTTTCTAACTGACTGAAGAATTACTGTTCCCTAAAGTTACTTACTAAAGCAAGGCAAGATGAATTGGATGGGTTTCTTTGTTGTCAGGTCCAAGACAGAGTGCGGAATTTCCTCTGTTATATCTCACACTAATATCTAAATAAAATTTCAATGCTGGCTGCAGAATGACATCACATCTGGTCACCTGATCCTGTGGTTCCCACACTACCCCCCTCATTGGAAATTGAGCCAGGATATAACACTGATGTGTCACAATACACATCCAGAACCCTACCAAGACGTATTCTAGCATATGGAGACTGTAAAACAATTCCAACCCTTTCATCCTTCCTGTAGAGACTAATCAGCCATTTTCTGGCACCCCAAGGTAGCAATTAGTTCACCACCAAGGACAATAAGAGCAGGGTCCCAGCCTAAACATTGCATCTCTGGCTGCATTCAGATCTATGAGATAAAATCTTTATGACCGAAACCAAGTAATTTAATTTTAAGCTATTTTTCTAAAGGTTAGCTGGGCTGAGCTTAACCCCTTCCCTTCCAGCATGCTCTATTAACACAGATACATTTCCTCAGTTACAACAGTACAGTCTGATATAAATGTATAGTATATATCCACACCATTGGTATGATAGGTTCACTTATGACAAGCTTAACATTGTGTTTCCTACAAGCAGGTGTAGATAACTGAAGTGCTCATGAGGCACCACAACCACCAGATGAACTTGATGATTCCATTACGGGTGATGGTGATGCGGCATGCACATGCAGATACACTCTCAGACACATAGATATGCACAGGCACAAACATACATCCATATATGCATGCACACACATGCATGTATGCACATATATCCATGTACATACATGTGTGTGTATGCACACACACACACACACACACACACACACACACACACACACACACACACACACACACACACACACACACACACACACACACACACACACACACACACACACACACACACACACACACCAAGTGCTCACCAAGTACAGCCATGTACTGGCTGTTTACTCATCAGATGTTTGATTGTGATCAAATGAATGAATGCCTATATATATATATATATATATATATATATATATATATATATATATATATATATATATATATATATACACACACACACACACACATATATATATATATATATATATATATATATATATATATATATATATATAATATGTTTATTTAATTTGATTACACAATATACAATCATCTGCTACAGTAATACATATTGCTTTCATGTCATTACAATGCTCTTTTTCCAAAGTCCACATGCATATTCACAATGAGAAATTGAATACACTATCAAGGAATGTACACTTACACTTTTCTTCTACATAGTCACTTTACTTACTTTCTTATGTATTCCAGTTGTGTTTGCCTCTCCCCTAGATTTCCCTCCTCTCACTTCCCCTCCTCCCCCCTCACTTCTTTAGTGGTTGTGCTTTCATGTCTCTGACACCCCCCCCCACACACACACACACACTTTTATGCTGTCTTTTCCCTTCTCTGTGATTTTTTCCCATTCTTTTCTATTCTGTTCTGTGTTTATGTCTGACTTCTAGGTTGTGCTCCCCTCCCCCTCTCTGTTTTGCAGTTGCCTCTTCCCCAACTACTCTTTCCTTGCTGACCTGTTCTCTGGATCTAATTATCTTTATCCTGCTTGCTGCCATTCTTTCAGTGTCCTTCCTCCTTTCTTAATTTTCTTTTATTATTTTCCTCATGGTGTTGATATTATTTATTTTTGGGTCCCATGGTTGTGTGTCTGTTGCTCTTGTCCACTTGTTGGCAAATCCAGATTTTACTTCTCCACCCATGTCTACTATCTGTTATCTTATTTTCTTTCCAATTTTTCATGGTTTGTGTTCATAGGTTCATAGGTAGGTACTAGGCTATTGGCCCTAGGGTCTATATAAGCCTAGCCAAAGGTACCCTGGCTTTCGCCACCCAAGAAAATTATTTTCCTGTGCCACTGTCGAGCAGAGCCACAGAGGTGATCCCCGGGGTGAATTTCCTATCTCCCATCCAATCATCAAGATTTTTCTTGAAGAGTGCTAATTAGGAGCTTTGTTTGATATAGATAGGTAGTTTGTTCCAGAGTATGGGAAGTCTCTGGGACAGGAATCTATCCCTCCAGCATGTTCTGTTTATTGTGGTGATGAGGTTTAGGTCCCTAGAGCGTGTAGCTTGTAGGGATTGGGATTTCTTTAAGTGGAGCATGTCTAAAAGCTCTGGGTTTGACATAGCTTTGTGTGTTAGGCAGAGATCGCCCCTGAGTAGGCGATATGCAATGGAGTAAAGCTGCAGTTTTTTGAGACGGTCTGCGTAGGGCATCTCTTTGAGGCTGGTAATCCTCTTTGTGAGGTATTTCTGTGGCCTTTCCAGTTGTTGTAGATGTCTTGTGAGGTACATACCAAAAGGGGCATTGTACTCTATAATGGGTCTAATGAGTGATGAGTAGAGGGGAACAATGACCTCTTTTTTCCTGGATGAGAAACCTTTTGTGATGAGGTGTGCCACATAGAAGGATTTCCTGACTACTGTGTCTAGTCCTAAAAGGCATAGTTCCTACCTGCTATGTTATGTTCTTCCCCATACCTTTTCTGATTCTTCCACCTCCTTCTCCCATATCTTTTTTACCTGTTCACATTCCTAGAACATGTGTATAATTCCTGCCTTCCCTGTGCCACATCTCGAACATGTTTTACTCTTTCTACCATCTTTACATTTATTTTTTGAGTATGCTAGGTACCTTTATGTTTATTTATTGAGGATGTTAGGTACTATGTATCCCTTCTACTCTTTCAGATTTTCTTGGTGTTAGCCATCCTCCATACCTCTTCCCATTCCTCATCTGTGGCTGTCCATCCTTCTTTCTTTTCCCAGCATTTCCTAAGTCTCTGCCTTTCTTCTTCTTCTTCTTCTCTTTCCTCCCCAATGTCTTTGTAAAGCAGTCCACTTCTCCTTTTTTCTTTTCATCCCATCCATTTTTTATCCATTTCTTCTTTCCTTCAGTGATCTCTGCTACTTGTTTCCTAGACTTTTCTTTTATATTTTCTTAATTTCTTCCACCCTGATTTTTCCACCACCCCTTTTACTTTTTTTCATATTTCTTCCCATTCTTCTCCTTTAATTAGTCTTCTCTCTCCTTCTTGGTCCTTCTGGAGGATTTGCCTTAGTTTGTGCCATCCCTCTTCTGCCATAATTATTTTTTTCTTCTTCACATCATTCTTTCCCCAGTCCTCTTTTTCCCATATCCCTCCCTCAAAACCTATAATGTTTTTGGCATTCCTTTTAGTCGTATTTGGTTTAGTGCTAGCTGGGTCTTTGCCTTTGTAGTTTCTCATGAATGTTTATTTAGTTTCTCTTTCATCCTGTTTTTCTTCCCTGTCTTTTGCCTAGTTTCTTTTCTATTGTCATAAACCATTGGTTTATGGTGTAAGCTTTGGAGTACCTCTTAAAGTCTGGCATTCCCAACCCTTATTTCCTTTCTTTCTTTATTGATCCTTGCCTTCTTCCCTATCCATATTAATTTGTTGCAGTGGCTTTGGATACATTTGATTATTCCCTCCCTTCCAGTGAGGGGGATATGCCATAGCATATACTCTATTGTGGGGTTTATCACCATTTTCACTACATTCACCCTGCCTGTTGTCCCTCTCTTCTGTTTCTCTCTTAAGCTTCTTGTAGTTCTTTTCTCTCACCAAACTCACTGCTTCTCATACCTCTACTCCTAGGTATTTTGCTCCTGGCCTCTTTGGTATGCTTATCCTCATTCTTGCAACTCCTTGATCCAGGCTTGCTCCTATTTTTACACATATTGTCTTCTTTAGGTAACACTCTAGCACTGCCTCTTGGTTGAATGTTTCAAATGTTGTCATAACTACATCTGCTGCTCTCTTTCTATCTTCTGCTAGTAGGATGCAGTCATTTCTGAAAAAGAGGAAATTAGCCACCCCCCTTGCAATTCTAGTTCTTGTAGTGTCTCTTTTACCTCCCTCACCAGGACTTCCATCACTAGGATGAAAAGGCTTGGGGATAGTGGGTATCCCTGTCTTGTGCCCCCTTGGATTAAGATCCTCTGTGTGTATTCCCCATTTACCCTTCCCTCTGCTGATGGGTGTCTATACACTAATTTATTCAGTTCCTGAATGCTTCCCCTACTCCCCATTCTTTCAGAATTTGGAACATAAAATCCCGTTTTAGTAAGTCAGATTTTTTTTTATGTCAAATAGTATTATCCCTGCTTTTTGGTTCCCTGATTCCTTCTGGCTATCCATGAAGCTGAGCATCTCCCACCAGTTGTCTACTGACAGTTTCCCTTTTATAAAACCAGACTGCTCTTCCTGTATGTATTGGGGAAGAAGTTTCTTGATTATTTTAGCTAGAATTTTTATTAATTGTTTCCCAGCTGTGTTTACTAGGGATATTAATCAGAGTGCCCCCATATCAGTTATTTCACCTTTTTCTTTGAGTATCAAGATTATTATTGCTTCTTGCATGGTATTGGGGAGGGTACCCATTTCTCTACCCATGTTGTATACCCTTGCTAGCTTCTCTTCTATTTCTGTGCTTACTGGTTTGTAGAATTCCACTGGTATCCATCCTGGCCTGCTGCTTTGCCTCCCTTTAGTTCTTTTATTGCTAATCTAGTTATCGTTCTATCTTGTTAGTCCTATTCTTCCTCTTTACACCTTTTCACTTCAGTGTTCTGGGCCTTTTCAGGTGTATATTCTCTTTATACATCTCCTGAAAGAAGTTCCATTTCCTCCTTTTTTTTTCCTTCGCCCCCCCCCCACCTTAACTACTTGCCCAGCTCTTGTTCTAAGGTTGGTGATCCCTTTTTCCTACTCTTTTTGTTTTAAATTCCCTTGCCAAAGCCTTTCCTGCTTTTCCTCCTTTGCAGCCACCAGAATTCTTTCCTTTCATCTATTTTTCTTTAGATATATGTGATTTCTAGGCTTTCTATATTGCTTTCAATTCTGAGTTTTCTAGTTCTTTCTCTTGGTTTTCTTTCATCTTATTCATCTTATATTGCACTTTTTCTTAGGTCCTGCTCCCACCTTCTTAGTTTATCCTCTTTGTTTTTCCTGTATTTCCCTGCATCATGCATTATCCAGGCTCTTATAATCACATATATCCCACCCCACTACTATTATTTTCTTTTTTTTTCAAGATTAAACTCCTTTATTGAACTATCACTTGTGACATAGGCAAATTTACATTTATACAAAAGTAATCAAACTGTATTAACAAATGAACAAACATTATACTTCACATATATTGCTATATATCATATAACATAACAAATATCACATACATTATTGAATTCCTGCCCCTTTTTTAAGCTAGAAACATCTTTATTAAACCATCACTTATGACACTTATTTTTTCATCTCTTGTTTTCTGTTATGATTCTCTTCACCCATTCCCTACGTTTTCTCTGCTGATCCTCTGTTCTATATTCTGAGACATCCTATTTCCATTGCCATTGTGGTATCTTTCCTGTTCCTTTCTCTACCTCCATTCATACTGGAGCTTGGTCGGAGATGGATCTGTCTAGTATTTCTATTTTTACTACCTTTTTTGTACTCTCTAATCTCATCAGAAACCAGTCTAGCCTGCTTCCCTGATCTATTTGCCTTCTGGTAATAGTGAATTGTTTTTCTTTCTCATGTCTATCTCTGCATGTGTCAACACACCCTCCATTACTCATTTCCTTCATTAGCTCCTTTTGTTTGCTTCCATTGTGTTCTTTCTTCTTCCCTTTTCTGTCCAGATCTGGATTTATTGTTATATCTTAGTATCCTCTAATACACTCCATTTGAACCTGGGTTAATGACTGGTTTCAGGCTGCAAAGAATTATTTAAAGATTTTGTTGCTATACTTATTTGGTGCATATATGTCTCCTAGTTTCCATTTCTCCCACTCTGTTTCCCCCTCCCAAATTAGCCACCATCCTTCATCACTTCTCCTTATTTTTTCTTCTCTTACTGATAGCCCTCTCCTGAATACAGTGGCAACTCCCTTTTTTCTGCCCCCTCATGTGATCTGCCACCCCTACTGGGTAGTCTCTCTTTGTCAGCTTTTCTAGTTCCCATACCTATTTTGTCTCCTGTAGCATGCAGATATCAACCTCTTCTCTGATGTATTTTTTTGATAATTCTACTTCTCTTGACTGGTTTTGATATTCCTCCTACATTCCAGGTCATAGCTTTTAAAGTTATGGTCTCTCACCTTCCCTTGGGCTAGACAGCCACTATCCCCTACTAAATGCCTTTGGGTATAGTGTGTACCTATGCTCTTCAGTGTGTTTGCCTATTTTCCTTCTTCCTCCTGCCTAACCTATTTTGCTGTCTGGGCCTCTCTTTTTTTCCCTTCTTTTTTTTCTTCCTTTTTCTATGAGTGGACTTATCTACCAATCTTTCTTTTCTTTTGTTATTGCTGTTACTGCTTTTGTAATACCACTTTCTGTATGTTTATCAAAGGATTCCTGTCCTCAAAGAAAGCTTTTTGAGCCTTCTGCTCAAGAACAAAAGTAAAGAACACATGCACAGTAATCCACAACAACACTCACCTTCTTGCTGGTACTGATCAAAGGAAGCCAACACACTTTCTCATGTCTTTGCCCCTCTTTTGCTTTTATTTATACTGTATTTTCCCCCTTTCTTTTTTTTTGTCTTTTTCTCTGCCTTTTGCCTCTTTCTCCTACAGAGCGTTTTCATAGGTTTATAGGGAAGTACTTGGCTAGCTGCCCTTGTAGGCCATTTTAAGGCTAGGAAATTTAAATTTTTATGTTCAGAATCACCTATCTCATTTGGTTAAAAATTTCCCTTACCCATCTTATGGTCAATAATTATATATTACCCCAATGAGAATAACTATGATCATACCATAGATAATTTGAGGGGACCCATGCACGGGATAAAGCATATAAGAGCTGCCTCTGTCCATTAATAGTACAGGGTGCAGTTCTGGGGTAAATTTTCATTTTCCCATACATAGATCTAAGTTGCATTTCAGTATGGACAGGGATGAACTTTGTTTTAAATGGATTATGTGGATGGGGAGTCTGTTCCATAGCAGCAGCCCTCTGCATGATATATCTGTCCCTCCAAACCATTCTGTTGATGTTGCAGAAGTATTGTTATTTCAGTACTAGGGATAGTCTATTTCCCATTCATCATTTTATATCATTGTTATACGACATTTTTACATTACTTGCTTTATTAATTTACAATGCTTTGTCAATATAATGTCTGCCACACACACACACACACACACACACACACACACACACACACACACACACACACACACACACACACACACACATATCTGTCAACTAAATCCTATGGGTGTCCACAACCCTCTGCTAACTTGCATGTACAGTACATGGATATGAGTTAATATCCTGGGGTCTAGTTTGAATTAGTTTGATTTAGAAGTTACCTTTATGACTTTCATGTAACTGCCCATGAGCTCCACTGTGCATCTCATCACATCACATACTCCATTCAATACACCAGTGCTGCGCTGCACCCTTCTTATGTTTTAGCTAAAGACTTTGTGTATGTTAGCATTCTGTATTCATCTGTGGGGTGAGTTTTTTTACAATCTTTATAAGGTTGTTGTAGTTCTTGGATTCCTTCCCCTGTATCTTTCATGAACTGCCATTGTCAGTCCTGGTAATTAATAGCTGATTACCTTAGTTGCTGTTAACTTCCCCTTTCAGCATGGTCCTTACAGTACATTCCCAAGATTCTTTTGTGCCATTTGTTTAACCTCTGCTTGTCACTGCCCTGTTATCCAGTAGTTTTATAAATTAAGAGGTATAAGTTTTTCCACTCACCCTTAGTTCAGTGTGCTGCACATTGGCTGAAAGTTTGTATGTGCATTGCCCAGTGTTTCTCCCCAAAACTAATAGAGCCGTGCTCTTTTTGTATCTCTTTCCTCAATGGTTTGTGAATGTGCTACCACTCCTTATGAATGACTGCTCTTATTTTATTGTATGTTTTAGGCTCTCTTATCTAGCTCTGGTTTGACCCGCGGTAGTGGTGCTGCGGTAGCGTTGTCGCCTCACAGCAAGACATTGTCGTGTTCGATTCTCAGCTAGAGCGTCTTCTGTGTGGAGGCATGCATGAATGGGTGTGCCTTCATTGAAGGTTGTGCATCAGGGCTGGTAACTCGGCACATAAAATTCCACTACCAAACATTAGCGGACCGGAGTTCCGCTGTGGCAACCCCTAACCGGGATAAACCGAAAGACACAACAAAATCTAGCTCTGGTTTGCTGTTTGTATTTTGTTACTTTAGTCATCTAGTTCCAGTGATTATAGTTCTTGGTTTGCATTCCCTCCTTGCCCTTTTTTCTTCTGCTTTCTGCCCTTTTTCTTTGTTCCCTCCTTGCTGTTGCTGTGATTGGTCAGACCTGCTTTGTTGATTTCACAGTTCCTGCAGTGAATTCTTAATGAAATATGGCTCGGAAGGGAAAAATAAATGAAACAGATTTAGTACCTGGTTTCTTTCATCCATTAGTTATTTTGGCCTTACCTTTGCATCTGCTTCTCAAATGGTCCTGAATCCATTGGTTTAAGGAAGGAATTCCCAGAAGGGTTTTGGCTTCCTTTGATTGATACCAGCAAGAAGGTGACTGTTGTTGTGGATTACTGTGCATGTGTGTTTTACTTTTGTTCTTGAGCAGTGGGCTCAAAAAGCTTTCTTTGAGAACTGGAATCCTTTGAATTTATGTTTGTCTGGCCTTCTTTTCCATAGGGTTGATTTTCGGTTGCACTATTTGCTGGGGTAAGTAGTTAATGCATTCTTGCCTTTCTTTCTGCTGTGTTTCATTGGCTGTTTGTTGTATGGGACTATTTTATATTTTGTCCTTGTTATTCTGTTGTGTGGGATTATAAGATCATTTACTCAGTCCCCCCTGTTTTTATTGCTCTGTGTTATAGCTTGTTTATTTAGCTGCTCCAAACATCCATACCAGTTATCCCTCCTGTTCCTTCTGGTACTCTATTGTTTTTACTTGCTGAAGTTTGCTTTCTTTCTTTTGATTTTGAGTCTCTCCATTCTTTGCTCTTACTCCTGCTTTATATTCTCTTTCTGTTTTCTGACATCTGTTCCATCTTTGTGGGTCCTCCAGGATATCATTTTCTTGGAAGTTTGTCAGTACTTAAGCTTCCCCTTGTTGTGCTATTGATTGTTGTGCATTCATTGCTTGCATCTTTTTGTCATAATCTGGCTCGGCATCTTTCATTAAGCCACTTAATTAGCTGTTGCATCTTCCATTCTATCGTTTTTGTTGTGGGAGGATGTGACCTCTTTTACTGATGCATTGGAGGTTTATCATTTGTATGTGGTTTTGTTTACCTCCATCTTTTCTGCTCTTGGGTTTTGTGCTTTCCATAGTCTCCGCCCCTCACTAGAAGATTCCAGGCCTCTTTCAGTGCTTTTAAAATGGCTGATGTCCTGCAATATTTATTATTTGCTGTGAGCTGGTGTTTGCAGCTTACTCCTCTTTTTTTTTTGGTTCTTCTTTTATTATATTGTATTCTTGTCTCTGATGGTGCAGTTTTGGTGAGTAGTCTGCACTTATTCTGTTGTGTTTGCCATCTGGACCCTTTAACTTTGTTGATTTAGCATTCCTGTGGATCCATTATTTTTCTGTGTAAAAATGCAGCTTGCATAGCACGTCTTGGCTTGGCTTGGCCCAATCACTTGGATTCTTCCTGTTCTGTTTCTGTCTCTTTCTAGATTAATTTCTTCCAATGGTTTTAAGGGTAATATATTTATTTTTTTTAAAGTCACTTAACTATTCCCTAGTAGTTCTTTTGCTGATTCTGATGATTCTTAGGGTTTCCCTTGTGAATCTATTTTCACGCATATCCATGTTGTTCTTCAGTTCTGCCACTTCCTCTTCCATGCATTGTACTAGTTGTGCTTCTGTGGATTCTTTTTTTTTTTTTTTCATTTTGCATTCCTTGTGCTCATCTTGTGGTTTCTCAGTTTTCTGGTTTTGGGCCTATTCTGTTTCCTTTATCAATTTTGTATCTTTGAATACTCTCTCCACTATCTGTATTACTCTTCCTATGTCTGCCTCTCTTCTCTTCTTTTTGCTTTCCATTGTTTTGCGTCCTTTTATGAATTGTTTACTGCCTTATTTTTCTGTTCAATCCACTCTTCTCTATATTTATGAGTTTTATTCCTCTAGGCCAGACAACAGGACAGTATTAGGCAGCCATCTTTGTTAAGCCCTTCCAGGAATCCTAGCAATGAATGAATTAATAATAGCTGCAGCAATATATTCAGCTCATTCTTGTCAGATACAAGTCTGCCCAGTACAACCAGCCCAACAAATACAAACACACAAAACCTGACACAGACAGTCACATAGACACATATGCACGCACGCACAGACACACACGCTCACACAAAGATCAATGTTTGATTCCATTTTCTTACTGCATGGTTCTGAGCAAGTCACTAGCCATAAAATGTTCTGGAATAATGAGGTTAGGCTCCTCAGCAGTCTCCTGGTTCACATATCTAGTAACTATCTATCAACTTATTTGACTGTGGATCAAAGGATGACTATGGTAAATCAATGAATAAACATAAACATAATACCTTGTTGTTGTTAGATACATACCATGAAACCCATCACAATCCTCATACACACACACACACACACACACACACACACACACACACACACACACACACACACACACACACACACACACACATATGAACATAGATGTACCCACCAATACAGACACTTCAATGAGTGTGTACATCTCAGATGTCTGACTGTGATTAAAAGAATGACAAAAAACATTGATAACAGCTACAATACATTTCAGCTTGTTAGTATTAGACACATACAGTGCAAAATGATTAACTCCCACACACAAACACCCCTACACACAACATGTCCAGCAATCACAACTACATTTTTGAATATGCATACTTCAGATACCACAGTTCTGATCCAATGAATGAATACACAAATATTAGCCACAGTAATATTTCAGCTTACTGTTGTTACACCCAAACAATCCATTACACAGACCCCTGTCTATGCATACACAGTCACACACTCTCTTGCATGAGCACACAGATGTGCCCTCCAATTATAATCACTTTATTGACTGTGTACACCTTAAGTGTCTGTGACCAAATGAATGTTATATATTTGAACTTGCTGTTGTCAAACAGATGTAGTGCAACTCACTGTAACTTAAACACACACACACACACACACACACACACACACACACACACACACACACACACACACACACACACACTCACAGACACACAAGTGCTCATCAATTACAGCTACATAACTGACATTGTGTGCTTCATATGTCTGGGATCAAATGAGTTATAACATAAATAACCACAGTAATATATTTGAGCTTATTACTATCAGCATATGCAAGTGTATTACCATAACATACAACCCACTGCAATCACACCGTGTATACACACACACACACACACACACACACACACATATGAACATAGATGTACCCACCAATTACAGCCATGTCAGTGAGTGAGTACATCTCAGATGTCTGACTGTGATCAAAAGAATGACAAAAGACATTGATAACAGCTGCAATACATTTCAGCTTGTT
This sequence comes from Protopterus annectens, assembly GCF_019279795.1. Classification (NCBI taxonomy): domain Eukaryota; kingdom Metazoa; phylum Chordata; order Ceratodontiformes; family Protopteridae; genus Protopterus; species Protopterus annectens. The sequence goes on from NC_056747.1 coordinate 702,922,489, forward strand.
AGTGTTAGACACATACATTGCAAAACTATTACAGCTCCAACACACAAACACCCCTACACACAACATGTCAGGCAATCACAACTACTTTTTGAATATGCACACTTCAGATACCCGATTCTGATCCAATGAATGAATGAATACACAAATATTAGTCACAGTAATATTTCAGCTTACTGTTGTTACACCCAAACAATCCATTACACAGACCCCTGTCTATGCATACACAATCACACACACTCTTGCATGAGCACACAGATGTGCCCTCCAATTATAATCACTTTATTGACTGTGTGTACATTAAATGTCTGTGACCAAATGAATGTTATATATTTGAACTTGCTGTTGTCATGCAGATGAAGTGCATCCCACTGTAACACAAACACACACATGCACACTCACACATGCACACTCACACACACATGCGCGCACACACACACACACACACACACACACACACACACACACACACACACACACACACACACACACACACACACTCACAGACACATAAGTGCTCATCAATTACAGCTACATAACTGACATTGTGTGCTTCATATGTCTGGGATCAAATGAGTCATAACATAAATGATAACCACAGTAATATATCTGAGCTTAATACTCAGCACTGTGAGTTTATTACCATACAATACAACCCACTGCAATCATACCATGTACACACACACACACACACACACACACACACACACACACACACACACACACACACACACACACACACACACACACACACACACACACACACACACACACACACACACACACACACACACACACACACACACACACACGTGCATGCGTGCCTGCACACACATATCTATAGCTGTCATTTTTTTCTGTCTGTATCTTTATCTCATTCTCTCTCTAGAAATACATACACACACATACATGGTATGTATGTGGCAAGTAATAAAGCACAACTTGTCAATCACCAGCTTTAAAAAAAAAATGCAAACTGTAAAACATTTTTTGTTGCACTCCAGCATCCTCTAATGATGTATGCCAACTCTGAGATTGGACTACAGTAAGAAAGGGCAAATTCTCCAATCCCCTCTGTACCGTAATCTTGCTGAGAAAAAAAAATGGTACTTGCTATAAGCTTATTTTCAATCACCTGTACTGGCTATTTTTCTAATCAACAAAATGAACATTTAACTACTTGTCATCAAACCATATATACATACATATAAATATGAGTGTGTGTGTGTGTGTGTGTGTGTGTGTGTGTGTGTGTGTGTGTGTGTGTGTGTGTGTGTGTGTGTGTGTGTGTGTGTGTGTGTGTGTGTGTGTGTGTGTGTGTTTGTGTGTTTTATCTAGGCCTAATATAATTTAGTTATTCTAGTATACAACAACTTCATATGATGACATTTAAAGAACCTCTCTGGAATAATTGTCTTAAATAGCGGGCACCCTCAGCTAATTACAGTAGGGATTTTATAAATTTGTATGTATAGGTTCTTATTAATTAGCTGAGTCTTTAACTAAAATGATCTCATAGTTGATTTGTAATATCTTGGATGGTAAAACTACTGGCTACAGAGACAGAAATCTGAAATTAATTTCTGAAAAAATAATGCTTTCAAGCTGTTCTGTATAGCTTACTGAAGAAAGATGATTAAATGCCAAATTGCTTCTTTTAAAACTAACTGGGCTGGGATCAGAAGTATCAGCACATGAACTGTTATGACAATAATACATAAAATACTCATTTATGTCAAGACTGATTAAGCACTTAACTGTTTTTTTAAATCTGTTTATAAACTAGCTTGTCTGATAGCAGGTGATCTTAAAGATTTTTCTTATAGAATCTCAGTTTTTGCAAATTGCTAAATAATACAAAGCTTGCACTTATGGCATAAGAACAGAAGAGTTCTAGGAAAGACTATGCAGCTAGAAAGAAACTCAAAGCAATTTTATTTGATGTTGAGAGTGTAGCAAGGAATTAATATGAGGCTGAGAGATGTGAAACTATGTATGGCTGTTGATGGAAAGGAAAATAGATCAGAGGAAAAGAAATAAGAATGTCTTTTATATAACATTTGTTTGGAATGCTTTGTCGTAATATACCCATTTCTGGTAGCCAAAATTTTTCAGTGGAAAGGGATAGGTAGAAACCCTCAAAGACAGGCAGAAAGGATGGAGAAGGCATTGATCCAAATAGGTTCATAGTAGGTAGTTTCTAGTCCTTATATTTTGTGTACAGATAACCCAAGCACAGACAGAACAAAGAAATGTTGGTAAATTTACTTATTGCCCCTATCCATGAGGGACATTGTTGCTAAACCAATGGTGAATCTGCAGTATCCCATTCAGTCATCCAAATTATGTTTGAGTAGAGTAAGAGATGTACTTTGCTTTATGTGTAGTGGAATACAGTTCCATAGGAGAGGTATTCTTTGTGATACATATCTACCCCTCTAGCATGGTTTATTTATGTTACAAAAGAGATTGAGATCCCTTGAGCAGGTGTTCACACTAACATTGGACTTGTGAATGTATAATATGTCTGACACAATAAGGTCTACTGAGGATCTATACACAAGGCAGAGGTTGCCTCTGAGTAGCTTGTATAAGACCAAGTAGAGAGACAATGCTTTGAGATGGTCTGCATGGTTTATTTGATTTAGGCTCTTGATTTTTTTTGTGAGAAAGCAATTTTTGTCACTCTAGTTGTGACTAAGGTTTGGACAGGTACTTACCAAATGGGACATTATACTCAGTGAATGGACAAATGAAAGCCAAATACAGTGGAATGATTACATCCTGGGCATATATGCCATATACCTTTCAATATATACAGTGTAATAAAAAAGGATTTCCTTACAATAGTGGATATATGGTGATCAAAGGACAATTCATTGTCATCAGGTTCCCAGATCCCTAACTACAAGATCAACTTTCAGGGGTGTGTTGGTAATCTGATAGTTACAAGAGAAGTCATACTTTCTGAAGGATAGAGTTATGCATTTCATGGTATTTAGTTTTAGTCCATGGTTTTGACATGTGTTATTGATTTAGGAAAAGACCTCTTTGAGGATGTTAGTGCCCTCTGGAGAGTTTAAGATGGCAGGTTTACAGTTATCCACAAGCTTGGTCAGCCATAAATCCTTAACATTTGCTTCAACCTCCAAGAAATAAATGCCAGAGTAGTGGTCCATGGACTGAATTCTAGGGAACACCTCTTCTGATAGTTCTTTTGGAGGAGCTAGTTTGCTATCAAATGAGTTACTTAGGGATTTACATTTAGCTGGGAAAGTTTATCTACAATACCCAAGTGTGAATATCACATAAAGACTAAATAAGCCTTATTAACATGCATATGTTGGAAGAGGAGACTATTGCAAGGTAGGACCATAAAGAAATTATTTCTTTCATAATTAATTGTCCATAACTTAAATACATGTAACAAACATCTTGTGGCAGTGGCAATAAGAGGACTATTACTGCAGTATTTGTCACATATATGGGGCACAGACTGACTCACATATACAGTGCACAGTGAAATTACCTGTTTTGCTATAAAAAAAACATGTGACAGATTTGACATACATTCTACAGCTGTGAGACAGTATTAAAGATAATGCTGTATCCTTCTGTAAAGTACTACTGGAATGTAAAAACATGAATATACGTCACAGAAAAGCACGTTGACTCATATAATTCCTTTCAATACCACTACCACCACTCCTGCTTACATTGCTCACTAGTAAAAATCAGGAAAAAGGGACGAGGATAACATACTATCTTTGTTGTGTTTCATTTGTAAATATATTTTTCTAGCATATTTCTAACCTGTTTTTGGTCTTAATGAGACCGTTGAATGTCTTCTGCATTTTATGCCCCCACTTTGTGACTTTCTCCGGAAATGAAACTGTACTAGGTGGAAGAGGTGAGTGGAACTCTGGAACAAAGATGCCGGACTGCAGGGTATAGATATACAAGTTGGGGTCATTTTAGTGTGTAATTATCCTCATTGCCCACTGAGATGTTCTATATTACTTCTCAACCATTCCCCTTTGTGGTTACTGAGTACACTGCCCAGTAAAGTTACAGTGCCAAATTTATATGAATGGTCCCGCAAACCTAGCTCTTCTTAACTGAACAGCAATCCCTCCCTTGCTCATATTCACTGCTCATTTGGTATCCTGGCCTCCATCTGTAGAGGATTTTGCAGTAGTACCTAGCTACCACCTTGACTCAAGTAAGTTAAGTTGGTGTCAGTTATTAGTTTTATTGTGCTGGTTTCTTTTGTGCTTGACTCAAATCATCCAACCTGAATTACTGAAGCTCTAATTAGGGCTTTATCCCTATGAGACACGAACTAAATTATATTCCTTTCTTTCTTTTCATTTACCTTGTAGCTATGCTATACAGTCAAATGGCAACTTTCAGTAATACTTGTTTCAGTGTCACAGACTGGTTAGAGCAGAGTCAATGAGTTTATTTATATATCAAATATTATCAGTGTTCATTGGTCTCTTAATGAAAGGGCAAAATGTCTCTGCTTCCTTACTCTTTTTCTTAGTCATTTCACATCCTACAATGTACCACTGCATTCAAAGCAATTCCCATCTACTAAGAACCCAACTCATAATTATACTAATATCCATGCATCTCTCAGTATAGAACCAAACATCTATACTATACATGTATCCATCTTCTCAGGCATAAATATCTTAACTGCTTACCATCCATCCTAAATCTATAACCAATATCAGGATTAAAACAAATAGATGCACCCAGATTCCATGATCTTCTCATTGAATCTCCACCTATGTGGCAAAATCTGCCCTAATCCTGGTCCACTTAAACAGAAATCCCAAATAACAAGCTCCATTAGCACAGGTCCAACAACAAGTAAATTAACATTTACTATCAGTAAAAGCTTGCAACTACTAAATATTAACCTCTATAACATCTGCAATAAACTAAAAGAGCTCCATGCCTGGATAACACATCACTTTCCTGATATCTTAGCAATTATCAAAGTCTATTTAAGGCCTAACATAAAGATGAAGAAATCCTCCCACCAGGCTATAATATTATTTGGGCAGACTGAAAAATGAAAAAAGCCCGTAGGATAGATATTATCCTTCCCAGCTCTTTAGCACTATCAGACTATCCACAATTTGTCTCACAATTAAATAATGCATCCTTACACTTAACTATGCCAAAAGTGCATAAACAATTGTCCTTTATATCTTTTCTGGGATTAACATATCCACAGTAGAAGATATCCTGTCTTGGGTATCTAGCATTATCCCTAATAAGACTGTCATTTTAGCTGATCTGAATATTGACTGCCAAACTTTTACTACTGAATTCCCATCATCTATAATGTATCTTTATGGTTTCACTCAACTTATCAAATTTCCCAACAACATGTAACAATCCTAACAATAAGGCTTCTATATTAGACTACATACTCACATCAAACCCTATCAAATTTATATCTTAAGGTGCCCTTCTAGATACCATCAGTGATCATCTTCTAACATTTGCAAATAGACTTGCTGACAACCTACCCAGGCTCCATAAATACTACTTTGCTCATAACCTCTCAAAGTTTAATGCAGAAACATTCATAGCCACCTTACAATCCTATTGGTTCACTTTGAAAACACTTCTGCTAGGTGATGCTATAATAGAATTCAACAGAATAATCATTAACAGATTTAATAAACAGGTCCCAGTTGGAAGAAAGAGAGTCAAAACCAACCCTGCTTCATGGCTAAGCTTATGTAACAAAGACCTCATACATGACAGAGACAAGGCAACATGAAACATGACAAAATCTGCAGTATTTTAAACAGATCTGTACTCTTACCAGCTGACAAAAAAAACTTATGTACTCACTATAACATTCCGTCTGTGTTATCTATTTTCATTCTTCCTCAACTCTTGAGTTTGGATCAGATCCTCGATCTGACTCGGCTGCTTTTACCAGCTCGTGATTCACTGAAAGCTCCCAAGCTCCTCCCTTTCTAATAATACCTTAGTCTCTAACATACCTCAGATCTTGTTTGCTGCCTCTAAATCTATAGAACATTAACAGTGAATAAATTATTACGATATACGCAGCTCTGTGTCTCAAACAAAAGAACAATGTTCCTTTAGCATCCTCGATCCTTCCAAAAGTTATTAAGGGGGGGCTAGTGGGAGTGTAGTTGAGGAAGAATGAAAATGGACAACATAGATGGAGCATTATGGTGAGTACATAACGTCTTTATCTGATGTTGTCAATTTTCATTCATTCCTCATATCTTGGGACAGAGTCCCCAGCTACCTAAACCCCAGGAAGATTCTAAGGAAGGATATTCCTGAGCACCACTAAACCAAATGTTGCTCTGCCCCTACAGACTAGATCCAATTTGTAATGGGCGATAAAGGTATGAGGATTAGCACAAGTTGTGGCTGCACAAATATAATCTAGAGAAGATCTAGATAAAAAAAGCTGAAAAAGTAGTTATGGCTCTTGTGGAATGTGTTCTTGGTGGTTTGGGTAAGGACATGCCAAGTGTATTATAAACAAAGGTAATACAATCAGTCAACCATGTAGCTAATATAACTTTAGAGATTGATTTGCCCAATTTTGAATCTGAAAAGGATATAAACAGTTGTTCTGTTTTTTCTAAAATCTTTAGCTTTGTGTAAGTAAAAACATAATTGTCTGTGAAAATCCAATAGGTGTAGCATATACTCTCTTTTGTTTGAAAATTTTGGAAAGAAGACTGGAAGATTGATAGTTTGATATTGGATTCTGACACCACCTTAGGAAGAAAGGAAGGATTAGTTCTCAAGGATACTACATCTTTGTGAAAAATTAAATAAGGAGGTTTAGAAGACAAGGCCTGTAAATCTGAAACTCTCCTGGGAGATGTAATAGCTACTAAAAATATAGTTTTCCAGGTCAGAAGTTTTAGCCATGTTTTGGCTGAAGGCTCAAATGGGGACTGTGTTAGAGCTTGCAAAACTGCATTTAAATTCCAAGGGGGAGTAGGATCTTTAACTGGAGGCCTAAGGAGAAAAGTTCCTGTTATAAAAATTCTACACAGTTTGTAGGATGCTAGAGATGAATTATTTATTGCTATATGAAAGACTGAGATGGCTGCTAATTGTTCTTTAACAGTAGAAGAGCTATCTCCTTCATTGAAAATTGAGCCTAAGAATTTCAGAACTGTAGATACAGGAGCAGAAAAGGGATCTATATGTCTTTGTTGTGACCAAATTACATATATTTTCCATTTGCTTTTGTAATGTTTCCTAGTGGAAGGTTTGTGGGATGGCAAAAGAATATGATGGACTGGAGAGGAGAGCCTGGACTGTCTAGCAATCAAAGGAATTGGAGAAACCATGCAGTTAAATTTTAGGCCTTGAATGTTTGGGTGAATCAAGGTTGTCAGGTGAGACAAAAGGTCTGGAGTTGGATTCAGAGGCCATGGCAGATGGATAAGATGTGGCCCGAAAAAGGGAAACCATGTTTGTTGAGGCCAGTAAGGAGCAATGAGGATAACTGCTCTCCAGTTGAGATGCCATCTGAAGAAATTTGGGGATCAGGGGTAATGGAGGATAGGCATAAAGAAGACTGGTGGGCCAATCATGAAGTACAGCATCTCTCGGTGACCACCCCCATGGGAGGATGAGGGCAAAGAACTTGCTGCACTTGTTATTGAGAGAAGATATAAACAGGTCACAGCACGGTTGACATCATCAATGGAATATTTTCTCTGTCACATTCGTGTTGAGAGACCACTCATGAGGCATCAGAATGGACCTGCTTAACTTGCCTGCAGTCACACTGGACTTGCCTGGAATATACATTGCTATCAGAAATTGACTGGATGAGATCAACCATTGCCACACTCTCAAGGCTTCTTGACACAAGGGATAAGGTTTGTTTCCCCCTTATTTGATGATGTACCAGACTACTGACATATTGTCTGCCTGAATTGGAGTAGTCCCTGTGGGGAGAGTGTCTTGGAAGGCTTGCAACACTAGGAGGACAGCCCTTATTTCCAGGACCTTGATAAGCATGTTGGCATCTTTGAGGGACCATGTGCCTTGGACTGTCCTTCCCATAAAGTGCCCCCCACCCAATCTGGGAGGTGTCTGTGGGCACTATGGCCTTGGGCTGGGGGAGAACAAAGGGACATCCTTCTTGCACTTGACAGGAGTGTATCCACCATAGAAGACAGTTTTTGCAAGCCTGAGTTATTTTTATCTGACTGTACAGGGGATGGTGAAGAATAGACCACTGAGTTGCTAATGTTCACTGGAGTATTCTGATATGGTATCTTGACAATGGTACTAGGATGATTGCCTCTGACATGGACTCCAAAGCTTGAAGAATTAGCCGAGATGAAAGAGAAGAGCTTTGGATGTTCTTTCTGACCTGGAACTGAATAGTCTGAACTCTTGACCAACAGAAAGATGCAGTTTGTGTGATCATGTTGAATGAAGCACCTATGAATTCCAAAGTTTGTGCTGGTTCCTTACAAGACTTACTGTAGTTGATTGAAATGCCCAGGTGGGAACATAACTGGAGTACATACTCCCGAGCTTGGATCAGTTCATGTATGGTCAGAACGGTGATCAGCCAGTCATCTACATATGGAACCATGACCATCTGAAACTTTGTATATTGAACTGATTGATTTAGGTTGCTGAGATCCAAAATTGGTCTGCAGTCCCCTGTTTTCTTTGGCACTAAAAAGAATCTTGCATAAGTTCTGGATGCTTTCTGATCTGGGATGACCTCTTGAAAGACCCTTTTTTTCTAGCAGCTTGTTTATTTCTAGTGCTGCTGTCTTCCTCTGACTGGGCAGAACACCAAGAATTTTCTTTGAGAACAATGGAGGTGGATGGGAAAATGGTAGGATATAATGTCTGGATATTATTCTCTGTACCCATGAATCTTTTGTAATACCTAGCCAGGCTGTCTGGTGCAGGGATAAAAGACCACTGACTGCCTCCTGAGAAGGACAATTGGGCTCCATTTCAGGAGCACTAGTAGGATCTATCAAAGAACAAATCTCTAGATCCTTGATTTTGTGGCCCCCCTCTGCCACAAGGGTGGTGTCTTCCATTAGAGTTCCCTCCTCTACCCCTGAGGGAACTTTCTCCCCACAGATCTTGGAAGGGACCTTGGGATTTCTTGAACCACATTTTGACCACCTCTTTGATTCCTAGAACAGGTTTATTGAGGGGTCAAAAATGTATGTCCACAGCAGACAGGGTTTTACTTTTCTGCTCACACCTAGAGAGTGTGTCTTTCACTCTGAGGCCAAATAAGGAAGATCTGTCAAAGCGGACATTGATATAGAATGCTTTAAAGGGTTCTGCAAGGTTACACAAGTGTATCCAGGTGTGCCATCTAATGGAAATGCCTGAAGCCACTGCCTGTGAGGTACCTTCTACCATGTGAGAGATAAGCTTCATGGATGAATTGGAAAAGGCTTGGAGGGTAGGCAGCTGTGAGGCAACAGTACTCTCTGCCTCGGAGGATATGGTCCCAGAGACAGATTTGGAGAATTCTTTTATCAAATCCCACTGGAGTCTTGTAAAGTGTGCCAGATAGTTTGGTGACCAAAGAGCAAAGGTCACTGAAGCATAAACATGCTTCTCAAATCTGTCCTTTGCCCTAGACTCCCTGTTAGGGGGATGGACAGAGGAACTTTGTTCAACTAGTTCCTTCTTGGTGACTGCCACTATGATCATAACATCAACCGGTACTCCTTTACTCCAGAAGGATCTGTCCTTTGGTGGTGCCAGGATCCTGTCTGGTCTTTTGGGGAATGGTTCAGTGGTGATGGGTTCTTTCCATGCCCACTGAGAGACCAAATCAATGAGCTCATTGGCAGGTGGAGTCACCCAGGAGGTAGACGGGCCAGCACCAAAAACCTCAAGGAATACCAGCTCCTCTTGAGAAGAGTTGTCAGAAGACCAACCACCCCTTTGCTTTAGGAGCTCCAGAGTGTCCCCAAATGAGACGTCTTCAGGTGGTGATCTTGGGGACCCTTCTCCCTCATCAAAGTCAGTATCTTCTGTGACAGACTCTTGAGGAGAGTCTAAGTGTCTCCTTTTGCACCTTTTCTTCATGAGAATTTCTTCAGTGGGGTGTTCCGGAGAGCTGTCATAAGAAATCATTATACTTTGTTGGGTACTCTGGAGGCTAACCTTGGCTGGCTGTCCTTGTGGCAAGAATGGTTGAGGTTTAAGATGCAAAGATGAATTAGCTTGGGTGGTTGGAGCCAAAGAAAGTGGAGAAGTTCGAACTCTAGGGATAGAGAATGTTCTCTCCACTACGTCAAATGCTGAGTGACTCAGAGAGAAAGAAACTGACAGAGCCGAGCTATCTAACACCGAGGCTACAAGGGGAGAAATGACTCTGACAACTTTGGAGTCAACTCCAAACAGTCTGATCTGGTGCTGGAGCTACGGCTCCAGGACTCGTCCAGCTTTGAGGCACTCAGAACTGGTGAACTCACAGATGCTACTGGAGTTGAAGATACTAGTATCTTCGGACCCAATAAGAATGACTCCAGAATTTTTGGATCTGACAACACCGAAACCATAGGCCAGACTGGAGAAGGAACAAACAAGGGGGTGGGGAGGCTGTAATAATAAGCATCTCTGGACTGGATGGGGTCGGAGCTGGAGAACCCCCATTTGTATCTCTGTTAAGAGGAAATTCCTCATCATTCTGTCCATGTCAGCTTTAGCCAATCTTTTGGAGGAATGGGTCGAGGATGCTATGGAGGAAGGTCTAGAGTGGTGATGTTTAGGAGAGCATTCTAAAAAAGGAAGAGGGCAACCTGGATGGTATTGGATCCAGAGCCAAGAGTGGAGATCGTCTCTGAGGAAACTTGTCTTTTCTGATCTTTGGATCTGAGGAGCTAGGATCTGAAGTTTTAGGTATTTTTTTCAGAGGTTCTGAACCAAGAGCTGAGGAAGTGGATTGTACTGGGGAATGCTTCCTAGTCTTTTTTCTCTGAACCAATGGGTTTGTGCACTGAAGATGTGGTAGAATTAGAAGGCTTAGAAGACAGCAAGCCTCAGACTATCAGTTTATTTCACCTGTCAATATCAGCCCTAAGGTTAAAACCCTTACAAATATCACAACTGTCATCAAGATGTCAAGGGCCAAGACAATAAATGCATTTAATATACGTATCAGATAAAGGAATTTTGTGACCGCAGGCTGTACATTTGTGGAAATCCGAGGGTTTCCCAAGAACGAAAGACATCCCTGATCAGTATTGGTAAGAAACTAAGGTCCCTCATAAAATCCTTCAAGGCCAACTAAGAAAGAAAAATAGCTAAGGATTCGAAAGATAACCACAAAGCCTTCTTTAGCTATGTCAAGAATCTAAGTGGCAACTCGCAGATATGCTCTGAGCTAGTGCAAAATAGCACAAAATATACTGAACCTACTGATATTGCCAACATCCTGGCAGATAGAGTCAGTGCAAACTTCAGCCCCCTCTCACCCCCAAAAGGGCCCACAACAATACCAGAAAAGTGTCGTGTTCCGGAAATCACAGATGCACAGGTGAAAACAGCCCTTTCAAAAGCCAAAAGCACAGTGTCAATGGGGCCAGATGGTGTCCCAGGGCTGCGTCTTGCACGAACTACAGAACAAACTAACCCCCCACCTAAACACACTGTTCAACCTCAGCCTCTCCACAGGCTACGTGCCCATAGAATGGTGCACGGCAACGGTTATTCCGCTCCACAAAGGAGGGGCCACAACTGACTCTGGTAACTATCACCCCATAAGCCTGACTAGTCTGGTCTGCAAGGCTATGGAGCACATCATCATGGAACTCATTAACAAAGAGATTGGGAACCTCCAAACACTTGACCCGACCCAGTTTGGCTTTGTTAAGGGCAGATCATGCCTACTAGACCTGGTTGACTTCTTCGAGACAGTCACCAAGGCCATAGATGAGGGGAAGGTAGTTCACACAGCCTACCTTGAACTCACCAAGGCTTTTGACACCATTCCCCACTCGGGAATTATAGAAAAACTCACCAGCCTGAACATAAACCCCTACGTCACAAGATGGGTTGCCAACTGGCTTACAGACAGAACTCACATGGTAAGAATAGCGGGCTCCAGGTCTGACTCTAAACCAGTCACAAGTGGTGTCCCTCAAGGCTCGGTACTGGGACTCCTACTGTTCGGCTTATACTTCTCAGAAGTACAGGCAAACACAGGAGGACTATGGCTAACCAAGATCGCCGATGACTGCAAACTGGGAACCATAATTGACTCTCATGCTGACACGGACATTCTCCATAAGGGCCTTACTGAGACGGACACCTGGTGTCAAAGTCATGGTCTCAAGCTAAATGCCAAAAAATACATAGTCATCCCGTTTGGGAAAAACAAAACACCCATGAATTACTACATAGGTGGCAGCCCCCTTAATACAGAAGAGATAGTAAGAGATCTGGGGACCCAGGTAGATAGTAATCTCTCCTTTGACAATCATATTGCCAAAGTAGTTAGGAAATCCTTCTATGTAGTCCATCTAATTACTAAAGGGTTCGCATCTAGAAATAAAGAGGTTATAGTGCCCCTGTACTCATCACTCATCAGACCCATCATAGAGTACAATGCCCCGTTTGGGATGTACCTCACAAGACACTTCCAACAGCTGGAAAGACCACAAAAGTACCTCACCAAGAGGATTACTGGTCTCAAACATATGTCCTATGCAGCCTGACTGGAAAAACTCCAGCTGTACTCAGTGGCATATCGCTTACTCAGAGGTGATCTCTGCCTGACTTACAAAGCCATGTCCAACTCAGAACTGATGGACATGCTCCACCTAAAGAAATCCAAGTCACTGCAAACTTCTCGCTCTAGTGAGCTAAACCTCGCCACAACAATAAATAGAACATGCTGGAGGGATAGATTCCTGTCACAGAGACTCCCCATGCTTTGGAACAAAATTCCTAACTACATTAGGCAAACCCCCTCACTAACACTCTTCAAGAGAAACCTTGATGAGTGGATGAGTAACAGAAAATACACCACTGGGATCACTTCATTGGCTCTTCTTGACCGACAGTTAATTAATCAATGGGGTGGCTAAAGCTGACACACTCTGGCCAGGCTTATAAATGTCCTTGGGCAGATAGCCTAGTACCTACCTATGAACCTATGAACCATACTCACAGATGAAAATACTAAAGTTTAACAATAAAGGAATATATCATTTTTTTTTTGTTTTGGTAAAGGGTGAAAGTTTTCGGAGTAAAATACCAACAATGGTATATAGAGATGTACTAAAAAGTACAGATAGGAAACCACCAACAGTGGTAAATTATAGAGTATACTACTACTGCTAAAATGTGAAAAACTTTAAAGAAGGTCAGAAAACAGGGAGGAAGTGTAATAGAAGTTTAATATAGTAATTAACAGAAAAATAATCTATAGAAATAACTCCCGATAGCCAAAGAACGCTATTAGCTGAAGAGCAGAAACAGTGACCACGTCTGTACTCTAAAGTGGCAAACGAGATCTGAGGTATGTTAGGGACTAGGGAATTATGGGAAAGGGGGGAGCTTAAGAGCTTTCAGTGAATCACGAGCTGGTAAAAGCATCCGAGTTGAGGAACAAATGAAAATTGGCAACATCAGATACAATATTATGCCAACCTTCAGGGCACTCATCAAAAACAATCAAAACTATTTTGAGTAACTGTTGAGTACTACACCCAAATAAAAAAGGCCAGCCTAATTTTTCCTCTAACTGCCTCACATTCAGTACTGCAGTACAATTCAGTACATACTTTACAGTCATTATAACTGCCTTGATAAAAAATACTGCTTCCAAAAACACTGACGCGTATCAGCAAGAAAGCAGACACTCCACCACCTTTTCAATAAAATCTATCTCTTACTACCTCTTTCAAAAAATACCTCCAAAATCTAAAACCTATTCTAGCCATTGACAACCTAACACTGGAATACCTCAGAATAGCAGTATACAGTCCTGCTTACTCACTACCCATATTAATAAATAGATGAATCAGAAAAATCTGCATAAAGGTGGGAACACCATAAATTTGATAAACTTTAGGCCAATCGCACCACTGCCTCTCTATCCAAAACCTTAAAAGAAGGTATCTGCAAGCAGCTCCCCCATCTCATTCACCAATAACTTCTCACCCCTACACAGCATAGTTTTTATCACTTACACAGCATGACTACTGCCCTTATTAACATTGTCAACACCATTAACCAAGCAGGGATCAATGGCACACTGATCTCCTGTCTATTCCTTGACTTGTCAGAAACTATTGACACTGTCTCCCATCCCAAATTAATACAAAAGCTACCTTCACTCAGACTCTCTTATTCTTCTGTCCACTGGTTTTCTCCAGTTATGTCAGCTTTAGAGGGTGGGAGTTTTATTACCACCGAACAATACGCTCCTCTGAGGCTATTGAGGATCTGCTATCAGCTTGGGCTGTTCTTTCACTGGACAGATAAGTTCCTTTTTGAGAAAAAAAAATTCTGTTTTAAAATTTGTTTAATTATACTTTCTCATTCAGAAGATAGATTCTACAGTTAGGAGGTTGTGTTTCAGAGGGGTCTAGATCAGATTATCGAAATCTGAATCCAGTGAACACCTCTTCATTGACCCGCTTTAATCGAAACCTAGTGTTCTCCAGCGATCGTTACTTCAAAATTTTTCCCAAGGTAAGTAACCAGTGGGCCACCATCAGGAATTTGTCCTTTTCCCCACTGTTGTGTGATCTCAGAGTTTATATATTTAGTTAGGGGGATGTGGGGGACACAGCCCCCCACCAAGGTGGGTTTTAAATTTTTGTATTTTTGATGCGATCATTATGTTGGCCCTCTGGTTACTTATCGTAGGAAAAGGTTCGATGTAACAATCATTTGAGGACATTAGGTTTCGATTAAAATGGGTCGATGAAGAGGTGTTCCTGGATTCAGATTCTGGTAATCTGATATTGACCCATTTCAATGGACTATCACGAGAATGTATTGTACTTTTAAACGAAAACAGTTTTTTTTTCTGTCAGTTTAAAGTCGTTTAAAGTATTTGAAAAACATTCATTTGTGGATAAATTATGTTTAATTTACTTTGGGAACTGAAAAGTGTTCTAAAGTGGTTTTTACTGTGTTTTTGTCTGTAAAAAGTGACTTCTTGCTGCTTGTTTTCCCAGAGAAAGAGGCACCATTTTTGGCTAGACCACAGAACAAAGTGTCTAGTGAAAAACAAACAAAAAATTAAGCAAACAGCCTTTGCCATCACTGCAGGCTAGTAATTTGTCTCAGCAGCAGGTGAGTGACACTGCTGAGGCCATTAGTTGTACCTCGGACCACTCATCATTTACTCATTGTTTATCCCAAATCCCTCTGGTTTAACACCTACAGCCACTATGGATTGGGGGTTAGCCATGTATCTGTGGCTGTTGGGGTCTGCCCAGTGGACAAGGGAGAGATAATCTTGTCATTCCTGGGAAAGGGAACAGGGAAGGCTTCCCTGTTTTGCCAGAATGTTGTACCCATACCTAGGGAAGCTGCTGATGTCATTAATAACACTGTTAGCCCTGTTTACCTGTCAAAAAGAATCAGAAAACTAAACATGTATCTACTGTTCCTCTAATTTCCTTGGACATGAGTAGTTTAGTCTGTCTGGCTCAGAGTTTAATTCAGGCTATTGAGCCTTCTTATAAAGTAGTTTCCAGTAAAAGAAAGAGGGATACCTCTCTTCCTGAAGATATTCAAGATTCTGAATCTGGATGGTAATTGAAGTGACAGATGCTGGGATTTCTCCTCAGATTTCTGATTCAAACCCAGAGGAATGCTTGGTCACTAATTCTTCTTGTGGGGAGTTTCTCTTTCTCTGTGACTATTTCCAGAATGTGCTAGTGTTTTCAATGGGAGGAACACAGAGGTTTCTCATTCTCTCATTAAATACTCTGGGCTGCTACAGAAGGAATTCCCAGAACCTTTTGCACATTCCTCCAGTTCTGTCAGCTATAGAGGATGTGTGTGTCACTGTCTGCAAGTTTCCTGATAACAGGCCCCTAAAAGGCAGACTTTTTTGTATACTCTTCTCAAATCTGACCTAGAAGCTATAGCTTTAGTTACTTTTCCTGCTGCTAAACATTTAGTTAATTCTAATACTCCTGATGAGGATGGGAAGATTATTGATAAGCATAGGGAAAAAGTGAATGTTTCTGCAACTTTGTTTTTCAGAAATTTGATTGTATGGAAAAGTTTGTTCTTACTGATTGTGAAAGCACGATGAATATTTTGTCTGCAGTTTTTTGTGAGGGAAAAAAACTTTCTAAAATAATTTAATTTATTCTGTTGTACAATTCACTACTCATTGTTTACAATTTGTGTTCTTCATCCAGGGCTGTGGCCACTGGTCCTGCTTTGAGGGGTTTGCCTGTCTGCATTCTTAGAATCTCCTGGATGACATAAAAATGAGATTTTACATTCTCCTTTGGATAGAGGTCTAGTTCTTTTTGCCCCTCTGCTGCAGAGGTGATTAAAAAAGTGGGATGAAAGGGGTCATTTGATACAGGGAATCTCTAAAAATGTTCAGCCCTTTTTTTCTAAAATATTTGTTACATGAACATAACATTTTAACACAAAAACAAAAAAATATCAACATAAATTGGCTAATTTTTGAACGGAGAAATAACATACAATAACAGTTGATGTATTTATAGCATGATGGCTGCTGGGAAAAGATCAAACTGGTGTGTCTTTGAGTTAAGTAATAATTTACAGACAGACAAGTAGAATGTAGCTTAAAAATGATAAGAGAGATAATGAAAGGAAAACTTATGGAAGTGAGCAGGAAGATAAATAGACAGAGAAAGAATTTTAGTTAGTGGTGGGATATGAGAGAAGGAGGAAAAGTAAGAGTTTAGGAAATAAGTGCAGTATGAGGAGTAGCGAGAAGGGAAGCAAAGTGGCTGTAAGGGTTGGAGAAAAGTAAACTGAGTAAAGCTAGCCAGGTAAGCAGAAAGAACAGAGCCATATTTGGCATAGGTGCTGTTTAAGCAAAGTTTTGAAACTATTTAAGTTTTCTATCTGTTTTAACTGTGTGAGGATTTCATTCCAGAGTTCTGATACATAATGAGAGTAGACAGAGTCTCCTGCAGTGTTGAATGTCTTACTGATACATTGCTAGAGCAAAGGTCTATAGTGGGTGAATAGTATATTAGAGTATTTTGTAATGCTGGGCATTTATCTGGAGAGTACAATAGGTTGTTGGCAATGATTGCTTGAGATTATGTCAACTGGTTTGGAAGTTCAAGCCCGTTTAATTGTTTTACTGCAAGGCAGTGGTATGTTTTATAAGGTTGATTGGTTGCAGATTTAGCTATTTTGTAATAACAGGAGGCTAGTTTAGTTTTATATGTAGTCTTGATATTTGTAAGAATAGGGGATGCATATAATAGAAAAGGAAGGAGGTCTTTTGCTGCTAAGGTAATCCTTGCTTGATCTGTCAAGTAGTGTTTAGCCCTATAGAGTGAGCCAAGTTTTTGGTAAGTTTTCTTGATGGAATGAAGTATATGGTGATCAAATTTGAGGTTGTCCTCTATTATGACAAATGACCCTGAGTTGCCTTATGGTTTCTATTTTTGTGCTATTACTTGAGGTAAAACGAAATGTGTGTTTCTGGTTAAGGTGTTGTTTTGGAGTAAATAACATATATATATATATATATATATATATATATATATATATATATATATATATATATTTTTTTTTTTTTGGTGTTAACCAGCAAGTTAGAATTTTTAGCCATATTTGAATGTCAATGAATGATTTGTGAATTATATGCTGCAATTTTGTTATGGATGGGGCAGAGCAGGTAAGGGTTGAACAGTTGGCATATTGTATGAGAGTAGCAAGTGTAGTGTTATGAAGTTTATTTATGAAAATATTAAATAGAAGGGAGACAAGTATTGACCCTTAGGGAACACCAACAGAGATTTGTTGAAATGCTGAAAGATTTTGTTGCCATTTAGTTGACCGTTGATGACTGCATAAATAAATGTGAAACCAGGAGGGGAAGGGGTAACTGAGACCCAGTGTTGCAAGCTTTGAAAAGTTCACAGAAAAGTTGAGGAGGACAGTAGTACTACTGTGATTGGGCCTGAAACTGTGCCAGGTGCTGGAGAGGAGGTTGTGTTTAGTTCTATGTTTCATAATCTGAAAGTGAATACACTTCTCAAGAATTTTAGATAGGGGATTCTTCTGAAGATTCAGAAGGAATCCCCCAAGATCACTGTGGTAACTTCCTTCTGGCCCAGGCAACAGTGGTTCTCCCTTCATTTGGAAATGGCCAGGGGCAATTACCATAGGTTTCCTCATAGACTGGTTCTACTTACATAAGATCAAGGGTGTTTGATAGAACCTGACCCCTACCAACTTCACTTAACTGCCTGGATGATATGGTCTTAATTCCATTTAGGCACCTGTTTACTAAGAACATGCATCAGGTACTAATGGAGGCAAGAAAGCTTGCTACTAGAAAATCATATATTAGCAAATGGAAAAGATTGTCTAGTTGGTGTCAGCAACATAACCAACACCCATTCAGGGCTAGTTGTTCTCTAGTTTGACAAGATTTGTGTGGGTTACTATCCTATGGCCTTTCTTACTCCTCCGTCAATATTCATTTCTCGGGCATTTCAGCATGTCAGCCCATGGATCTTCCTCTTTCAATGCATTCTCATATCAAAATACAATTTCTAACCATTCTTTTCCTTGCCCAATAGTCCACGGAGTTGTTAGTAGTAGTCTTTATATTTTTTATTACAAAATGTTCTACTTTTAGGTACAAGAAGTGAGCTTCACCAAATATATTGACCACCAACTGCCTACTTAGGGTGCTGTTCTATATTATAGAAAGGAACTGCACTCTTCATTTTATTGGACAGCAGTGCTTTTATGTACAAGAAGTGAGCTTCACCAAATGTATTGGCCAACAACTGCCTACTTAGGGTGCCACTGCTATATTATAGAAAGGAACTGCACTCTTCATTTTATTGGACAGCAGTACTTTTATGTACAAGAAGTGAGCTTCACCAAATATATTGACCACCAACTGCCTACATAGAGTGCCGCCGCTATATTATAGAAAGGAACTGCACTCTTCATTTTATCAAACACCAGTGCTTTTATGTTCAAGAAGTGAGCTTCACCAAATATATTGACCACCAACTGCCTACTTAGGGTGCCGCCGCTATATTATAGAAAGGAACTGCACTCTTCATTTTATCCAATAGTATTGCTTTATTATAGAAAGGAACTGCACTCTTCATTTTATTGGACAGCAGTGCTTTTTAAATCCTCAAGTCCAAAGACACTGCCTGGCTTTACTATCAAAAAAAACAAGGAAACAGAAAGCCTAACTAATTACCAAGAATTGTGCAACCGTGCAAAAAAATGCATTAGGCTGGGCAAAAAATCCTACTACATGACATTACAAACTAAATACCAACACAACCCCACCAAAATTTTGGAAAAATGTAAACCAGCTACTAAAACCCACCCAAGACGCTACACCCAAACCAACCACCTCTGACACTAAAGTTCCCATCGAAACACAATTCAACTCTCACTTTATGAACTCAATTCTTTCCTTAGTATCACAGGACAGTTCCAATCTTACTATCCCCCCAAAACACAAATAATACTAATACAAGCTTTACCCTCAAAACAGTTTCCACCACCTCAATCAAAAGCATGCTTTCCAAACTAAAAAACTTGCCAACAGCAGCCAACCTACTTCCCAGCTATTTCTTGAAACTCACAGCGGATGCTATTGCTATCCCAATCTCCACTCTCATAAACAGATCAGTTGTTGAAAACTATGTGCCCAAACTCTGGAAAATATCTTATGTTACACCCATTCATAAAGGTGGGACCTCCACTGAACTTCATAACTATAGACCCATTGCTATACTCTCCCCCCTGTCCAAAATCCTAGAAAAATGCATACATACCCAGGTGCTAAAATATCTCCTAGACAACATCCTGTAACCTACTCAACATGGTTTCAGACCTGCCCATTGTACCACTACAGCCCTCCTCTGCTTCACAGACACAATAAACCATCTCAAAAATGAAGGCCTGCAGGTGTCAACTCTTTTTTTTGGATATGTCCAAAGCATTTGACACTGTCTCACACCAAATCCTGCTAAACAAACTAAACCAATATCACCTGTCAAATTCCACTCTTACCTGGTTCCAAAGCTACTTAATTGACAGGTACCAGGCTGTGAAATGGGAAAATTCTCTGTCTCCTCAGCTGCCCATAACTATAGGAGTCCCACAGGGTTCTATCTTAGGACCATTACTGATCACAATCTTCACAAATGAGCTCCATACCTCCACACAGCATACATCTATCATTCACTATGTAGACAATACTACCTTAATCTGTGCTGCACAAGATATTCCCTCCCTTCTGCAAACAACTCAACTAGCATTCTCTGACATTGAAAACTACCTTACCAAAGCCCAACTTATCCTTAATCCAAAGAAAACTCAGCTTATGATTATAACCCATTCTAAAAAAACACTGATAGTCAATTCACTATCTACTCCACAAATGCTACTCCAGTCACTCCAGTGGCACAGGCTAAGCTATTGGGAGTAACCATAGACTCCCACCTAAAATTTGATAGTCATCTTAACTAGTAAAAAAGTACATGCCAAACTGGGATCACTCTACCGTATCAAACTGTTTCTTGCCAACAACACAAGATCAGCCATTGCTCGCTCCCAGCTTCTATCCAGCCTACTCTATGCATCTCCCATTCTGACTAATCTCAACAAAACTGAACTAAGCAAAATGGAATCTTGCTATAACAGAATTGTCCGCTTTGCTGCAAATTGCTCATATAGAACTCATCACTGTACTGCTTTGAGCCAGCTTCACTGGCTTGAACTGCCCAACCTCCTAACCTACAATCAGCTCTGCCTCTGTCACTCTATCTGTTACCTCCCCAATATGTGTCCTGCCCTCAAAACCTAGTACATCACTCAGCCAAAAGGCCTCTTAGATCATCAAGCGAACTACTACTAGAAGTCACCAACAGCTATAATAGCTTTGGGACACACTATATAGTAGTTCAGTGGCTAAAAAATGGAACTGTTTCCCCACTAGCATACAAAACACATCGTCCATAGCCTCCTTTAAAAGCCTCATTAGGCAACATCTCAAGCAAAGTTGGCAGTACAATGACTGCTCCCCAGGCTAGTGAAAGCAGATAAAGTACACATACTAAGCCAAGAGTACCTGATAATAGTCTTCACTCTTACTCACAAACACTGGCTAATGTACAATGTATGTACTGTACCTATGTACTATGTATGTATTCTACCTATGTTCCAAATTTCAGCTGTACACCACAAATCTATTAATTACCTTTGTTTTTAAATTAATGTTTTCTTGTTTCTTCTCTCCACTGTAACTGATGATGTGCTGAAAACCACTGTAAAAACATGTCTATTATGATTTGTGTGTATACTGATAATGTCTAAATATCTAAATGTCTCTGTAGTTATTTTTCTGTGTGGAGCTTTTTACCCCAGGCCTCTGCTGAAAAGGGGCCTTTTCAGCTCAGTCAGACACCCCCCCCCAGTTAACAAATGTAAAATAAATAAATAAAATATACAAAAAGTGAGCTTCACCAAATATATTGACCACCAACTGCCTACTTAGGGTGCTGCCGCTATATTATAGAAAGGAACTGCACTCTTCATTTTATTGGCCAGCAGTGCTTTTATGTACAAGAAGTGAGCTTCACCAAATATATTGACCACCTACTGCCTACTTAGGGTGCCGCCACTATATTATAGAAAGGAAATGCACTCTTCATTTTTATCAGACAGCAGTGCTTTTATGTATGTTTAAATAAGTACTAAAACCTTAACAGTCATAATAAACAGTATCTTTAACCATTGTATTAAGGGCTGACTCAACTCCACTGAGACTCCCCCCATTTCCCCTTTACCTCAGTCTTTACTCTCCCATTTAAATTTAGCTTCTTTTGGCTAATTAAATTTCTCCCTTTACATAATTCCCTTAAAATATTTTTACTTCTGCCGTCTTCTGGCTTATAGACTCTTCTCTTAACTAGTACCTTTTCTTTCTTTACCTATCTTTTTGTTCTCTTCCTATGATTACTCTCTGTTGTTTTCCCTTCTTCCCTCCCACCTATTTTATTTTATCTCTTGTTCCTTTCTACTTACAACAGAGTCTGCTCCCTGCTATAGTTCATCTTCTCACTCTAGGTGATTGTTTCTTTCTTCTTCTGTTGCAAAGGATATCGGCTCAACCCACTCTTTTAGCCCTCTTTCTGCTCAGGCTCACTTCGCTCCCCTACCCTACCCCCATTCCCTCCCACCCCAACATTAATTAGATTTATACCTAACCGAAACACACCCACTTTCCCGCAGTCGATCCACACCCAGCTACAAACTCAGACCCACTTTTCCCTCAGCCTATCCACATCCAGCTACAAACTCATCTATTCCTCCTCCCCTTTCTCCACCCTCTGTACTGCTTATTCTCATCCTTACATCCTCAAACTGACTCTTGCCTTCCCCTTCCCACCCTTTATATCAACTCTGCAACACATCTGCCAATCGTGCATCCCTACTACTTCGTAACAGCCTACACCATCCTGCTGTACTTTCTCTACTCTACCTACAACTCCACCTCTCTCCATACATACCACATCAAACACTACCACTCTCCTACTCTCCCACTGCCTTCCCACCACTGTCAGTCCCACTCTCACACTGCCATCAACCCACGACTTTATAATATCTCTACCTCTCTCCTCACATCCTTCAAACACATTCAAACACACCAGCTCAACCACAAACCTACTAGATATACTAAGTTGATTAGCAAACTAAGAAATCAACTACTACACTCTTTGACACAAATTAAACTCCAAACTGACATCCATCCCAACCCAGGTCCAAAGAGTAACTTAGCTCACTGCCCACATACCTCTCCCCAGCCCTCCCCAATCTCTTCCTATCCAATCTACCTCACACTTCCACCCTAAAACCTCTTCCACAGACCTACCTTTTACCAATTTCAATTTGCGCAGCCTTGATAATAAAATTGCAAAATTCCATACAACCCTTGACTTCTATTCACCTGACATAGCTGCAATAACAGAAACCTGGTTAAAAAACACATATTAAAGATAATGAAGTTAGCACTTCTGGCTATAACATCATTAGACAGGACAGATTAGACAAAAGAGGTGGTGGAGTTGCCATTATGTTTAAGGACACCATCAAAGTTAAACTGCTTAACTGTACCTACCCAACTCTGAAATCCTAACAACTCGCTTCAAAATCAATCCTAACAAAAACATAATTGTCATCACTACCTATCTCCCTCCAGGCAACAGTCTTTCTATGATTGAAAATCTGTTGTCCTGGGCATCTACCAATTTCAGTCAAGAAACTATAATTCTTTGTGATTTCAATCTTGACTGGCACTCATGCACATCTAGTACTCCCTCAAATCACATAAACCTCTTCAATTTCACTCATACCATAACCTGTCCTACTTGCACAGACAAACATTCCAGTAAGCAGTCAACCCTAGATTGGATTTTGACTAACTGGCCCAACCTACACTACCTAGTAGGATGCCTGCCAGGTTCCCTTAGTGACCATTCCCCAACCTTTCTTTACAGAAAACTCATACAAACACAAAATAACATTTCCTACAAATACATACATAGTACAAAATATTTCTCCTTTTCTATCTTTAACCTATTACTTCCACAGTGTGACTGGTCACCACTTAAACACCTCCACCTTGACCTGGCTGTCCAATATTTCAACACCTTCCTTAACATACTTAATAGCCTTGCTCCCACTAGGAAGGTTCGCTTAAGAGCCAAGCAACTACCTTGGTTATCAAATGGCACCAAACTGCTACTTAAACATAGAAATAGGGCATGAACAGCATACTTGACTACCAAAGATTCAGCCAACCTCTTAGTATATAAACAGATTCATAACATAGCTAAAAAACAAATCAAAAAGGACAAACAAACCTACTTCCTAGCCAGTCAATATAAATTTCTGAACAACCCTCAAAAATTCTATAAAAGCATTATCTCCTTAGCCCTGACCATACCCCTACCCCTACCCCTGTCTCTCCTAACAACACTGACCCTATAGCTACCCAGTTCAAGTCACACTTTATTAAATCCATAACCACCTTATTAGGTACCCAGAGCACCAACCCACTTACCATTCCTACTCCTATCCCAGACTACCCCAACCTCCTCACTTTTAATACCATTCAAACCAACTACATAAAAAAGTCCTCACCAAGCTTAAACCCTGATGTCTTGCAGCTGACCTACTTCCTAATGAATTTCTAAAGATTTCAGCTCCTTCTATCATGTACCCAGTTTCTATCTTGATTATTCATTCCATTACAGAACAGTACATCCCTCTTCTCTGGAAAATATCACACATCATTCCCCTCCACAAAGGCGGACACTCCAGGGTGCTAAACAACTACCGTCCCATAGCCATCCTCTCCCCCTCACAAAAATATTAGAAAAATGTATCCACAAACAACTCCTACACCACCTACTTAGTCTCAACTTGCTGTCTAGCTCTCAGCATGGCTTTCGTCCTAAATATAGTACTAGCACAGCTCTAATCTTTCACCAATACCATTTACAATCTCATAAATGAAGGTTACTCTGTCTCTTCTTTCTCGATTTGTCTAAAGCCTTTGACACTGTTTCTCACCAACTACTTCTAGACAAACTCTCATCTTATGGCCTCACTACTGCATACCTAACTTGGTTTCACAGATACTTTTCCAACTGTCAGCAAGCAACTAAATGGGCTAACAGTCTCTACCCTGTCTCAGTTGGTGTACCCCAAAGCTCCATTCTTGGTCCCCTCCTCTTTACCATATTTACTAACAATCTCAGCTGTGCAACTCAACTGGCTCACATTGTCCAGTACACTGATGACTCCACACTTATATGCTCATCCCCCTCACTACAAGAACTTCAAATAAAAATGCAAACTTTCTTTCAGGACATAGAAAGATACCTCTCTGCACATCAACTCATACTTAACCCAAACAAAACTAAGATTATTGCCTTTAGAAACAAATTATCCAAACCAGGACAGTTCCCTCTCACAATCCTGTCCTCAAATGGAACCATAATACAGCATACTAGCCAGGCTAAACTGCTAGGTGTCACAATAGATGAGTGCCTAAAATTTGACAAGCATGTATCTTTTACCATCAAGAAAGTTCATACAAAACTCGGTACCTTCTATAGGGCTAAACCATACCTCACTAAGAGTGCCAGAATAGCCATTGCTTGGTCACACCTGCTTTCCACCCTCCTATATGGATCTCAAATATTCACAAACCTATGTAAGTCTGAGCTCAATAACCTTGACTCCTGCTACAACAAAATTGCCAAGTTTGCTACTAATCAGCCTGACAAGACTCACCACTGCACTGTCCTCTCCCAGCTCAACTGGTTAGAACTCCCTAATCTTTTTTCTCACAACCAAATGACCATGGCCCAAAAAATAATATACCAGTCCAGTAACTGCCTCACTCTCTCTAACCTTGTCCAGCCTAGTACTATTACCCGATCTCTCAGATCCTCCAACAAGCCAATGCTAAAGGTATCTTGCTCCCACAGCTACCATGGTGACTCCCTTTACTCCCAAAAAGTAGCCAAATTCTGGAACTCTCTTCCACAGTCCATCACACAAAATCCTCACCACCATGAGTTCAAACATCTCCTGAAAAATTACCTAGCCACTTTGTTCCTGTCATTCTCCAGGCTAATTCTACTACCTTCCATACCTTAGCCTACTTTACCTCCAAATATACTCCCTCCATCTTTGCTCTAACTCTGCTGACCCATAACAGCTTGCACAATTTGATTGTCAGAATTTTTTATTTTTTTTATTTCAGACATTCTGTACATAGTTAATAACTCCATGCCTTTCATCACTAGCGTTTATACACAATGTCTCTGATTTTATTTTGTTTTGTGTATTTCTAACTTAACAATAGTCTTTGTAATTAGTATTTTTGTTTAAGCTTACAAACTCTGTATACATGTGTACTATTGTTTGTATTCTATAGTATCTGCTGTATCATATTATTATAATTAATGTAAGCTTTGTTAGTGCTTGTGGAGTTTTTCTCCCTGGGCCTCCGCTGAAAACGGGCTTCTGGCCCAGTCGTACATAACCCGGTTAACAAATGTAATAAATAAATAAATAAAATGTTTTTGAAAGGGATTTGGCATAACAGGCCTCCAAGAAAACAGGTGGCCTCTCACTGAAATCTTAATTTTATGTTAGAGAAGTTAATCTTGCTCCATTTGAACCAACTAACCTAGCTGACTTGAGGTTCTTAACATGGAAAACAGTTTACTGATTGTTCTGACCTCTGCAAAAAGAGTATCTAAGTTGCAAGATAATGGTAAGTCATCCAATCTCATTTTTCACAGGGACGGGTTTTCTTTAAGAACTAATCCCTCTTTTATACCTAAAGTGGCATCTGAGTTTACTTTAAGCCAATCTATCCATCTCCATGTTTTCTTTCCTGAACCTAAAAATGAGGAAGAAAGGATACTCCATACCCTGGATGTCCACAGACAACTCAGGTAATATCTTGATAGATCTAAATCTTTCAGATCTTCAGATCAATTTTTTATTTCTTGTGAAGGTAAGAAGAAAGAACAACCTGTGTTAAAGCAGACTATTTCCAAATGGTTGTCTAAGGCTTTTACCTTTTGTTATACTCACCACAAAAAAAAAAAAATATATATATATATATATATATATATATATATATATATATATATATATATATATATATCTTCCAGGCAGGGTCAAGCCCCATTTTACTAAGGCTTTAGCTTTGTCTATGGCTTTTTGGAAAGGGTTGGATTCTAGAAGCAGCAACTTGGCCTTCTGTACATACTTTAACAAAGAACTATACTCTTGATTCCATCTCTAGGTCTAGATCAGGCTTCTTTAGGACCATTCACTAGGGGCTTTTGGACTCTTCTCCTTCTATCTCCCAATTGTTGTAAGCTAGGATAATCTACTCATATAGCTAAGGCTACTGCAGCAGTGATCAATATGATTAATATAATACAGTTGTGTACATAAACTTACCATAATAGTACATGTTCGAATGATTACTGTTGCAGTAGCCACTCTCTCCCCTGTGTTATTTGGTATGTTGTTTATTCCAAGGTGTGTATATTTATTTTTTGTTGTTCCAAGCATTGTTCTTTCAGAGCATGGCCTCCCTCTCTCTGTTGATATAAAAACTCTGACGAGCTTGGAGCCCAAGCCTGTCTTTTTAGTCAACTCAGCTCAAGCTGACTGTTTGGGTGGGTGTGAGGTGCCCTGAAGTTTTGAAAGCTAGCTGGCTGTTACATCTTTAGCAGGATGTAATCCATATAGCTAAGGCTGCTGCAGCAGTGATCAGTATGATGAACATCTTAACTGGTTTTCAAATGAAAATGCATAAAAAATAAATTAGATGTATTGCATCTGTATCATATTATAAAGTGTATCTAATACTTGTTTAAAAGATAAAATTCAAAGATCTTGCATTGTACTTAAATTTTCAGTGAAGTATAATATGCAAAGCAAAATCTTTAAAATGATATACAATTGCATTTGCTACAGGCATTTCTTGACATTTAGTTTTAGTCCATGACTTTGACACCAGTTGTTTGTCTGCATCACCCCATCCTGGAGAACATTTGTGTCAGTGTGAGATTCAATGACAACTCCTAATTTGCTGTCATCTGCAAATTTAGCCACCCTGAGATCACTGACATTGGCTTTGACTTCTGAGAAGTGAATGCCAAAAAGGAGCGGTCCAAGGACTGATCCCTGAGGGACTCCTTGTGACTGGCTTCTTTGTAGAGGTGGACTCTCCAATCCTAACTTCCTGGGTCCTGTCTGTGAGCCAGTTGGCTATCCACCTGGTGACATACAGGTTTGTACCTAACCTTTTGAGTTTGTCAACAATGCCCAAGTGAGGTATTGTGTCAAATGCCTTGGCCAAGTCAAGGTAGGCAGTGTGAATGATTTTGCCTTCATCCATTGCTTTGGTCACCTTCTCAAAGAAGTCCACCAGGTTGAGTAGGCATGGTCTGCCCTTGACAAAACTAAATCAAAAAATGATTAAATGCATTTATATTAAATTAAAAATTAACAAAAGTGAAAAAGAACATGATAAGACCCCTAGTAAAATTTGTAATCTTTGACATAACATTGTAATAAATAGTTCTCTACCTTGGCATGATCACTTTTAGGAAGAAAGTAAGGGGTATGTGAAACACCTCAGTGAGAGCTTATAGTGAAAATGTCTGCATGTCTTTTATGTTGACTGGATTAGTGCTGGAATGGATACTATGCATTGAACTTAATGGGTTTCTTGGGAAGGTGGTAGGTTCCCCTGTATGTGGGACAAGGAACTGCATGTAGTACCTGGTGAGAAGCCAAACTGCCCACAGTACTGAGTTCCACATACAGGTAGAACTGTACTGCAGATTTCAAAAGTTAAAAGTGGACATCCTGGAACCATTCACATTATGCAGTTTGGTATAGTATAGAATCTCATTACCTGTTCATGACATAGGGGGACTACCTTCAATTCAGTACCTCAAGGTATTGAATTACAACATGATCACCCCTTTATGATATCATTAGAAGGCGTCACCAGATAATACAGAATCAAGAAGTAATTTGGCAGTTGCTCAGCATACAGGCAATATTAATACATACCCTGGGATTCAATAAAGTGAAATCTCCATGCAGGAACAGTGTAGACACTCTTGCATGGAATATGGCCGCAGAGCGATCCAGTAAACTACTGTTCTGACATGCATGAGCCTGCCTACACTATTCCTGCATGGACACAACTGCATAGTGCTAATTACCTCATTTGCTGGTGAAAACTATGTGAATTGGGTGAATTAGCAATTCATCAAGCAGGCAGGCATCCGTGCAAGAACAGTGTTAGTTGCAGAAATGTATTTGGCTACTAGCCAAATACATTTCTGTAAAAATTAAAATGGAGGCATGACAGCTCAAATAAAAGCATGTATCTTTAAGCATCTTTAAGCATGCTAAAGTAGCATGCCAAATATATGGACATTGGCATGGAAAAGTGTTTCATTTTTCTAAAAATAAAGTTTTTTTTTTTTTGCCAATCTCATCCATTTAAGCATAGGGCAGTGGCATGTAAACAGAATCGTGCCGAAAATAAAAACAAAATCTGAAAACACAATTTTAAGGGAAATCTGCATTTTGCCATTATAGTCTATGGCATGCAGAATCAAAACAATAGCAAGGAACAGTGGTTGCTACGGGGAAAGGTTCTGGAGTAGTGCAGTAACTAAGAACCAAGGCAGTGGGGTATGCAAATGAGGAGAAATTTACTGAATCACAAAAATATTCTAAGTGCCAAACTGCACCTAACTGTGTAGGTGCTATAACATGATCATGTAAGCAGGAGGAGAAGAAGCAGACATAAAAAGGGTGTGTGTCATGCAATGTGTAAGCACATTGGAGCTCCATGGACCCCAGCTAAGCTTAGCTAAGCACAGCTAAGCAAGGGGCTGTGTCTGAGGCTGTATTGACTTATTCTATGAAATGAAGAGCGTGTTCGCATACAGGGAAGGCCATTTCTCAGTGTTTACATTAGCTAAACGAGTTTGCAAGGTGCGCACCAGGTCTAAAACAAAACAAAACAAACACAAAACCTGGAAATATCAGGACTGTTTACATTTGGGCATCAGGTTTGCGCAGCACGCCTCAGGGATTAAAAAGGGGCAGAAATGGAAAGGGAAAAAAAGGAAAATAGCAGAGTGAAAGCAATCAAGTACAAATTACATAGCTAGCAGGTGAAATACATCATAGTCAGCCAATCATACAGGCAGCATCTGCAGCACAACAGTATAAATGGTGGAAACACCTTACAGTCTGTTTTTTCCCACAAACTCTGCTCCATTGGTGTACACATGCGGTGGAATGTTAACCAGAAAAATGTTAGGGGCTGCCATTGCTTTGATCCATCAGTATGTGCTAGAGGATGAGGGCTGTAAGGAGGATAATGCTGACAACTGCCACAGACCGAGGAGGAGGAGAAGAGTGTTCAGACCCAGAGTAACTTACTAGGGACTACATGATCTGGAGATAGTAGAGCACTACAGGGTGGACAGCAAATCATTGAGCTGTGATAGCCTCAACTCAGACCCAGAGCCAACAGAGAGGAACCCATCCCAGTGGATACCAAGGTATGTGTAGCCTTAAGAATACTAGCTACAGGTACTTTTCAAAGATTTATTGGGGACATCATGAGGGTCTCACAGGCATCTGCATCTAGGGTACTCCACTAGTTCCTGGATGCCATGCTACCACATGCCAGTGAGCACATTTACTTCCCTAACACCCATAAGGAGAGAACCAGCAAAATGCGTCCCTTCCACCATGTAGCAGAATATCCAGAGGTACTGGGTGTAATAGACTGCAGGCACATCTACATCAAACACCACCCACTGAACAGGGTAGGGTCTACATAAACTGCAAGGGCTTCCCCTCCATCAACCCTGGAAGCTATCACGACCCCCACATCTGGCATTTGTCACAGCTGTACCAGGCATTTGCCAGTGGGTCATCTCGTATGGCCATCTGGTGGGGGATGCTGGCTATACACTGAAGCCGTGGATGATGACACCCATCAGAAATGCACACACACCCACACAAGAACGTCATAATGAGTCACATGCACAAACCAGGATCATTATAGAGCATGTGCTTGGGATGCTCATGTCACGGTTCCACTGGCTTGACATACCTGGTGGAGCCTTGCAGTACTCTCAAATCACATGTGCACACATGTTCATAGTATGTGCCATGCTACACAATATTATCCTGTAGAAACAGCTGCAGCAGGAACAGCACGGGGAAGGACCACACAGCCCACCACCATTGCTAAGGTCTCCACAGGCACAGAGGGACTCAGAGGAGGAGGAACCTGAACCTGCTCCTGTAGGCAGATGGAGGTATGCCCAGTATGTTCAGGCCTTGGCAAAGAGGCAACACATAGCACACACACTGACACTGACACCTCTCAGTGACCCGCACACTCAGTAAAATGGATGACACACACATCACATTACCTGTAACTTACCATGTATAAGCAGTGTACTGTGTGCATCCAACATAGGCAGCCCTCAAGCACTGTCCTCACAACTGCCGCAGACACAAGGTAAGTCAGTCTTCTTAACAATGAATTGATGGATTAGTATGTTTTGGTAGCATATCTATCGTAATGCAGCATGCATGCAAGGGAATGGGGTGGCCTACTGGGATAGCAGCAGACAACTGACAGCTATGTGGGACACCAGGAAATGTCTGCCCAACATTGGCCTCCCCACACTATGCAGCAGTACCCAAGGTGGCAAATCCCACTGCAGTATATGTGTGGGAACAACTGGGGGGGGTCATAGGTTACAGGCATGGATGTCAGTGTGGGGGTCCTAAACCCACCCCTCATACCCACACAGCAAGTCAGCTGTAGAAAATCAGAGAGAAATGTCTAGCAAAGCCTCACAAATTGCGTCAATGTTGAATTATCCCCTACAGACTCACACAGTGATATCACAGTAGGTCTCACAGTTGCAGTAAGGCTATAAAGGGTAAGAAGTCTGAAACTCAAATGTATGCCATT